>NC_141135.1:145089243-145389243 GCF_053477565.2 Lygodium microphyllum | reverse complement strand
CACTTAGTACCACTCTGCATGATGGCAAGGAGTGTGTGTGGTCGGCCCAAACCTGTCACTTTTCATGTCCCAAATAATAACCTAGAACTCCAGGAAACCCTAGAGTATTTGACAGGCAAATCGGAGGGCAATCCTTTCGCTAATATCTTGCCCCTCAGAGACCTCCTGGGTGAGCAGAAGTGGAAGTGGACCAAAGTTCATGACCTAAACTTGCTATACAATTGGACTCTAGTCATCGATGAGAAAGAGGCTAGAAAGGAGGACCCAGGAGAAGTTAGGGAGTGATGATTATGACAATGAATATGAGTATTTTTCATCCATCAGTGATGAGAGCGACGAGAAATGGATACCATGGAGGATGATACTGATGGAAGTGTGATAGAGCAGATAAGAACGGACTCTAGGCCCTGAGAAAGGAATGCATATGAGATCAAGAGATGTTATGAGATTGGATTGCGATCGCTCTTGGTTGGAACACATAGGGGTAGTGGATTATGAGCAAGCTGGAATTGCCCAACCACCAGTGGTACCTGTGTTTAGGACAGAAGCACCTATTGAACTACGACCACCCAAGGAGACTCCTTTCTCCAGTGAGGGCTGTGAATTCAACTCGGAGTTTGAAGTCAATATAGAGAGCAACCCCGAAATGCCCATGCTAGCCAAAACCAAATGCACCAAGGGGGACTTGCTGGTCCACCTAAGGCGCAATCGGCTAAATGAGGAAAGAAAGAAACGAACAAAAGAGTTAGACACAGAACAACAAAAGAAACCGCATGACCTACCCAAACACTTCAGTAAGTTCAAGAAGGGTGATAGAGTGGTGGTCCTGCTACGAGCAAAGAGGTAGGGCCAGACCAGCGAGCCTATTGAAGGACCCGCCAAGGTCAAGGAAGTCAACCTGGCAGGGAAAGGTGAGAAGCCTCAACCTATATTCATAGTAGACAACCTGACCAAGGATGAGGAGGGTAGCCTTGTTGCTCCCCTACGAGAGTACGTGGATGCGTTTTCCTGGTCTCTGGATGAACTTAAGGGAGTCGACCCCAATTGTGACCCACAACATCGCTATGGTCCCTGACACTGTCCCTGTAAAAAACGCCCTTACCCCATGAATCCAAAGCATGCCCATGCAGTAAAAGAGGAGATTGATGAACTCATGGAGTTGGATTCATCCACAAAATAGAGCACATGGACTGGGTATTACCAATAGTGATCATTATGAAGAAAAAATGGAAAGATCCAAGTGTGTGTCAACAACAAGAAAGTCAATGCCACTACGAAGAGAGATAACTATCCATTGACATACACCGAGCACATGCTTGAGAGGGTGGTAGGTAAAGAAGCCTACAGTTTTCTGGACGACTAGAGCCCCAAGAGGAACACCAAGGAAAAGGGGATTCTATTGCAAGAAAATCTATCTTGTGACATCAACAAGATTTTATTTCATTCTTTTGATCATCAAAACAAAGAAAACAACAAATCTTCATGCAGTATCATAGTAAGTATCTCCCGCAAATTTGATAGAATCAATCATAATCTTCAATATCTTCATAGAATTCTTCAATAGAACAATGAACATAGAAGAATACACCATTTTTGAATGAAAATCAATCACATAGTATTCATCTTCAATGTCTTCATATTTTTCTCTCTCAATCTCTCATATACAATTACACTATTTCGATAGAATTGACTATCTCTGGCTCTCTCTCTCTCTCTCTCTCTCTCTCCATCAATAATACATCATCTCCTCACTACAATACTCAATAATAACTCTCAATAATCCTTCTTAGGTTGTGGATGCACCTCCCAAGAGGTATGTCTATTGTGAAAAGGCACCAGAGCCACTAAAATGTCTCTTCATAGCTCACTACTGTCACTATCACTCTAGTCTTTTCTTCAGTCTTCAGCAGCTACTTCTTCCATTTGTTTTAGCTCTTTTGAACTTAGATTAATTCCTTCCAAAAGTTAGAAAACTTTCCCAAAGTCACACATACATTTTATAAAACACTTACAGAAGATCTATAGAATAGTACAGTACACTACCAGAGCAAATACAGAATAGTTACAGAGCAGTTACAGAGTAGAGACAGAGGCTCTACAGAAGGTTTACAAAGGGTTATAGAAGGTCATCAGAACCTCATGACTCATACTAAAACCATTCCAAACTATCAAAAACTATTTAATAAGCTTCCAAAAGATCTTAATCTTCATCAATCATCAATCCATGCTTCATACAAAAGAAAATCAAAATAAAACAAACGCTATACAGAAGGTATACAGAACCAATCAGAACCTCAACAAAACCTATCAGAACATCACATATCTTCATATCTCTACTAAAAATCATCATGAGCTTCCAAAACATAATCAATATCATCCAAAACACTCTCAAACACTTCCATTATCAACCATACATCACTCTAAATCCATAAAAAATCAATCATTCAGGTCCTTAAAAACAACAAAAATCAGTAAAAAATTCAGTCTTTTTCTACTCTCAGCATATCCCCACACTTAGACAGGAAGCATCCTCGCGACCTAAGGAAAATAATAATATAAGTTTACTAAAGAGCTCAATTTTATCTTCCGTAGGATCTTCAACAATCTTGTCAAACCATGACCCAAACTTGTCACCTATATTTCTAGAAAAAACTACTAAAGGAAAACTTCGTTATTCATTAAAACATCTGATAATCATTTAAAAGTCATAACAAATTTATAAAGGATATAAAAGGTTCTTTTTAAGCTTTCCACCATATGCTTTCCATCCACCATCAATAATTCGAAAAGAGCTCTCGAACAAATTATTCTCAATCAGTACGAACTCATCACATACAATTATTACAACACACACACACAAACACTAACACAACCATCTGAATGACACCTCCAAAAAGAGATATATATCATTAAGAATAATCCAAATTATATTACAAAGGCATAAATGAAGGTGATCCCTTTTGAAGACTTGGTGGTTTTGAAAACGATCCATGGAGAAGGACTCATCCACAAATGTCTTTGGAGGATTTTGAAAGAATTAAAGGCAGCACATCCTTTCTAGCAAAACAAGGTATCTACTAGGTAGACATAGGGCATGAAAATAGAGGACATCCAACTATTGGGAATCAACGTTCACATTGACATTCATGCCTTTGGAATGGCCTTTTGATCGTTATGGGAATACCTATGCATATATGCTAGATACCAAGCAAAATAAACTGTCAATCTCACTGAAAGACCTAGAGATTGTGAATATTGGTGAGAAAAATGAAGGTAATTCTGGTATGCTTGACTAGCAGTTATCCAGTCCCCTGGAATTAATGGCCAATTTATATGTGGTCCCGTGAGAGAATCAGTCGAGCTCCATCCTCTTCTTCTGAAAATTTACTAATCAAATCCTTCGTACTCACTAACCAACTAAGGGGGTTGAGAAATAGAAGTGGTAGGAGATGGAAGTGGAATAAGCAAAAGAGGATGAAGAGATGGGTAGGCAAAATCATAAAAGGAGGAATATGCTAAAGAAGGAATGGTTGAAAATTTAAGTGAATCAGTTAGGAAAGGCGTCAATTGATAAATAGGAAAAGTAGAAGGTATATAGATAGATGGAGAAGGGCATGGTGGAGAAGGGGAAAAAACTTGATCTTCGATGAAAGAACAATAGGTAAATATAGAAATTTGAGGAAAACCTTGAGGTTGGAAAAGAAGAGGTAAGATAGTTGCTGAATTGGTTTGATAAAGGGAAAGATAAGTATCATAGCAATGAGCCATTTGTTCATAGTACAATAGGCTAGGAATAGAGGGACCTAAGACAGATATTCTCTGGTAGGCATAAAAAAAGGATGAATCAAAGGGATGGTTTTTGAAAAGATGATGTTAGAAATCAAGCTCTACCTATCAGTTTATCTTGGTGTGTAACCGACATCTGTGACAACTACTGTGTACAGCTGTCTCCATGTGACTACATTAAATAAGTCGGGTTAGTAGTTAGTTAGTGACTTGACTAGAGTTAGTCAGTCTAGTTTACTTTATATTGTATTGGGTGGTTTAGTGTTATTTAGCATAATGAAGAAAATACATTGAGAGCCTGAAGGCTCATGGATATGACTTCAAGACTGACCTGAAGGGCTGGAAAAAGAAGAGGATTGACTGTCATTTTCACCATTTTGGTCACACAGAGATATGCATTGTTGAAGGAGACTAGCCATTGATCAAGAGGTTGTTGGTGACCTTGCTGGAGCATTTGAAAGGCCCTATTGAGCCTATGCAAGCCTTGTATAGGCTTAAATAAGCCATCGTGTATAGCAACAACCCCTGCTGATTCTGCGTGAACTGCGCCTGTAGGCCTGAATGGACTGCAACATGTGGAAACTCAAATGGGGCACTTGAACAAGACCCACAAGGCATGAATGCTCACTCTTGCAGGTACTTGAAGAGTACAAGAAGCAAATGCTTGTGTGGGAGCTCTGTTATGAGCTGGAGTAACAGACACAGACCTATAATCAGTTCTGAACTGCTATGAAGATGAATGGACAGCATGCATTCAATCATTATTGACATACAGGAGCTTTGTATTACACTCAGAAGGCATCTCTAAAGCACAAGAATGTGTCAAAGCATGTATACATTGGATCTAATGTCTTGGAGCTAAGATTTCTTGATCAGAACACTCAGATCTGAAAGCCATTGACAGGCTGGAAACTGTCATACACAGTGAATAGCAAGCATTATATCTTGCTGAAGCAATGCATGTCACTTTGGAGCTTCTATCACCTATATGAACTGACATATGCATGCTGAATGTATGGAGGATTGTGGAAAGCATTCATGCTACTGAATACTCAAATTTGGACCTGTAATAATTGCCTTGACAGTGCTTGGATTGGTTATGAACAGTCATGTATTCCTTGACAGTGATTAATGAAGACAAGTTGTCTATGCCTACCCAAATGCTCATGTATTGAACCCATCACTTCAAAGTGAATGTATGACATGATTTGAAGACTTTTTGGAGCTTCTTAAAGCTTGTTATGCTGATTCTTGGTTGATTGCAACTTGTAACCAAATTAGTTGATATTTGTACTTGTTGGTTATGCACTGTTTTGTGCTTCTATGCCTATGTATGGCTTGACACATGTACTAGCAGCTATCTGGGAAGTTCTGGGACATGTATGACATATATGCATGTTGTTTTTGGACTTGAAATTGTTGCTGGTTATACACAGTCTACAGTTTTCAAACTGCATCTTTGGTCCCTGGCAGTGAGGTTGCAGGAGTTTAAATTGAAGCAAATACATAGCATATGCATTGATTGTTTTACCTACGGGTTTGACCATTTGTTTTGGGACTTTTTTGGGTCATTAATGGGCTGAAATACCCTGGTTTCTACTGCAATTAGTTGCAGAAAACTGTCATAAACTGTTGTGAACTGAACTTGGTCAGTCATACTTATTGATTTGCAAGTAGTTAAACATCTGACAAACAGTCTATTGTGTCATGGCTAATGCACATGGGATTGATAATATCACTCAGATAGTTGGAGAGAAGTTAGAAAACAAGAACTTTGCATTATGGAAATTCAGAATGAAGAACTTTCTAGTTGGCAGGGGTTATTGGGATCTATGTACAGGAGACGAGGCTGCTCCTAAGTTGCCTGCAACGAATCCAACTAATGAACAGAAAAGAGCTCATAGGCTATGGAATGAGAGAGCATGCAAGGTGCTGCATTGGTTTTCTCTATGTATATCTGATGCTATGGTAATTCAAATCATTGGATGTGAGACTCGAAGGATGCTTGGGACATACTGATGAAAAATTATGGAACCATGACACATGCATGAAAGATTCAGTTGAAACAATAGTTCAACAACATGTCTAGGAATGGTAGGAGCATCTAGGTGTATACCACGGAGATTAAGACCATAGCTGATCAACTTGCTACCATTGGCTCAAGTTTATCAGAAGATGATATGATTGCAGTTGCCTTGAATGGATTAGGGAAAGAGTACAAAGCTTTTGACACATCCATTTCTGTTAGAGAAGAGCCCCCTACCTGGGAAGAGCTAGTTGCTTTGTTGCTGCATGAGGAGGTCAAGTTTGGTTTGAATACACATTCCAGTGTAGCTCAGAGTAGAGACACTGTGTTATACTCTAGCCAATGTGGTAGAGGATTTAGAGGTCGTGGTTCATTTCGAGGTCGTGGTGACACTCGTAATGCTTATGGACAGCAGCAGCAACAGGGTAATTGGCATGGTGCAAACACACAAGGCTAGCATGGATCTGGCGGGTTTAGAGACAGGGGGAGATCACCCCGAGGTAGAGGTGGTGGATCTGGTTCATGGTAGTCATCTGATCAGTCCAACAGGGACAAGAATTGCCATTATTGTGGCAGGTATGGGCACATTGCAAAGGATCGCTACAAGAAGCAGGGAGATATGAAGGCAAAGGCCAGATAGCATGGGCACTATGCATCTTCTAGTGGTGCTCATGATGATCAAGTTGATAGGCTATTTGCCATGCAGCATGTATCCAAAAATGCATTGAGACATAATAGAGATGATAGATGGTACATTGACTCTGGAGCATCAAACCACATGACACCGCATGGAGAGTGGTTTGATGAGATGGTTGCAGGTACACATGGTCATGTATGTACTGGGGATGACACCCAACATGACATAAAGCATAAAGGGATTATTCCTCTCATGATGCTTGATGGCAAGAAGAAAGGCCTGCATGATGTATTACATGTACCGACCATAACAAAGAATCTTTTGTCTGTGGGTCAAATGGCAAAACAAAATTTGCAAGTAAGATTTAACAAAGATGGATGTTTCATTGAGGAGTATGGAAATGGCTGCAAGTTAATTGCCAAGGGCAGAAGGGATGGCAGGATGTTTACTTTGAATGCGACCATTCCGGGACTTAAGGCAGCCATGTTTGCTCACGATGAGAGTGCCATTCGGGATGTAGAGATTTGGCACAAGTGGATTGGACATGTTAATGTACAAAAGCTGAAATCTATGCAGTAGAAGGAAGTAGTACTTGGATTACCTAAATTCAAGTATAATGACTTTGTTCATGTATGCCTTGCATGTCAGTTTGGGAAGCAAGCATGGTTTTTGTTCATGAGACATGTAAAAAATAGTACTAGGCCTTTACAGTTGGTGCACTCTGAAATCTGGAGTCCTTCACATAATGCTTTGTTTGAAGGTGCGCGGTATTATGTCTCATTTATTGATGATTTCAGTAGGTACACTTGGCTTTATGTTTTGAAGCATAAAGACGATGTGTTTGATGCATTCAAAGATTTCAAGAAGCATGCAGAAAATGAGTTGGGCTGCTACATATCCTGTTTGAGATCAGATGGAGGAGGTGAATATGTCTCTAATTACTTTGACAGGTATCTCGCTAAATATGGGATCAGAAGACAGCTCACATGTAGCTATAGACCGCAACAAAACGATGTTGCAGAGAGGAAAAACAGGGTCCTGATGGAATCAGCTAGAGCAATGCTAAATGAGAAATGTCTGCCAAATGGTTATTGGGCTAAGCAGTGATGACTACTATCTATGTGCCGAATCGAACCCCTACAGCAGGGATTCATGATGTCACCCCATATAAGAGGCTGTATGGTCATAAACCTGGTATTTCGCACTTGAAGGTATTTGGCAGCATTGCATATGTGCATATACCAAATGAAAAGAGGAAGAAATTGGATTCTAAGGCAGTGAAGAGTGTGTTTCTAGGATATGCACAGGAACGAAAAGCTTATAAGTGTTATGTACCTTCTACGCATGAGACACTCATAAGCAGAGATGTGGTATTTGATGCGTTAGTATCCTGCTATGGGAATCCTATTGCAGTGCCTATTGATGGCTCACCCAATATGAGTCGTGCTGAAAATACTCCTACAGAGAGTACTTCCATGAGTGGTCCAACAGGTGATGTATCATCTACAGTGAGTCCTTGGACAAGACGATTGCGTTGTCACGCTACTACATCCACTGACACGGATATGTCAGTGAGGGGGAGAACAGATAAGAGAAAAGAAAAGGTTCTTGAAGATGTAATAGGTCCACTCATTGCAGGTTATGAGTCATCTAGCAGTGACAACTTAGACAGTGAATTGGGGATTCCATCTGTTGTGACGCGCCAGGTGCTAGGCAGAGTTGTTTTGTGCCGCCTCATGAGAGGCAAGCTCATAGTGAGCCACAGATCAAGAGATTAGAGAGGGTCAGACGATCTGTTGATAGATACATATACACTGGATACTCAACCCGTCATTATGCTTATATGACGAAAGTAACAGGTTTTAGAGAATCAAGTAAGTTTGATGAGGTAGTTGCAGATGAGGATTGGCGTGCGTGCTACTATGGATGAGGAATATTCAGCTTTGGCTAAAAATGGCACATGGGATTTGCTACAGTTGCTTGAGGGCAAAACACCTATTGGCTGCAAGTGGGTGTATAAGGTAAAATGTAAATTAGATGGATCATTGGAAAGATACAAGGCCAGGCTGGTTGCAAAAGGGTATGCGCAGCAGTATGGTCTTGATTATGAGGAGTCTTTCAGCCCTGTAGCAAAGATGGCTACAGTTAGAACTGTGATTGCTTTGGCAGCAGCTAGAGGCTGGAAACTATGGCAGATGGACGTAAAGAATGCCTTTCTGAATGGAGAGTTATAGGAAGAAGTTTACATGGAATAGCCTGAAGGCTATGTGCATCCAGAATTTCCAGCACATGTATGCTGGCTGAAAAAGGCATTATATGGGTTGAAACGGGCACCTAGAGCATGGAATGCTCGCATCAGCAGTTATTTGCAGCAACATGGTTTTCGATTGGGTGATATTGATCACAGTTTGTTTGTGAAGAAGACAAATCGTGGCTATGTATTCCTAGTTGTCTATTATGTTGATGACTTGATCATTACAGGAGATGATGAAAGTGGGATTGCTGAAGTAAAGACATGTTTACAGGCTGGGTTTAAGGTCAAGGACCTAGGAGAGCTGAAATATTTTTTGGGGATTGAGGTTGTCTCTACACCTCAAGGCATATGGCTGCTACATAAGTAGTATGCTCAAGACATGTTATAGAAATATGGTATGGTTGATTGCAAGCCTATGGATACGCCTTTAGAGCAGAATGTCAAGCTGTAGATTGATGTTGGGACAGAGATTGAGAATGTTACCATGTACAGACAGATGGTAGGCAGCTTGATCTATCTCACGATCACTAGACCTTACTTGAGTTATGCTGTGGGACTGATCAGTCAGTTCATGCAGAAGCCTCGCAAACCACACTTGGATGCAGTCAAGAGAATTCTGAGATATGTAAAGAGTACCATAGATCATGGGCTATTTTATGCATATGGGAAACCCCTTGACTTGATGGGGTATACTGATACTGACTAGGCTGGTTGCACTTATGACAGGAGGTCAACCAGCGGCTATGCATTTGGATTGGGTAGTAGCATGATCAGTTGGCAGAGTAAGAAACAACCTACAGTTGCACTGTCTAGTATGGAAGCAGAGTATCGTGGTGCGGCCTTAGCGGCCTGTGAAGCTATGTGGTTATTACAGAAGTTGCTGAATGACTTGGGAATACACTTGGACAGCAAAGTAAGGCTGTACTGTGATAATTTAAGCAGTGTGATGTTAGCAAGTAATCCTGTTTATAATGCAAGATCGAAACACATTGAGGTTCACTACCATTTCATCAGGGAAATGGTTTTAGCAGATCAGATTGACTTGAAGCATGTGAAGACTGAAGACCAGGTAGCAGACATCTTTACCAAATCACTTGGTAAAGATAAGTTCATTCACTTTAGACAGCTACTTGGAGTGATGCAGATGGTTTGAGTTTTTGGTTTGAGCTTGAGGGGGAGTGTTAGAAATCAAGCTCCACCTGTCAGTTTGTCTTGGTGTGTAATCGACATCTGTGACAGCTACTGTGTACAGATGTCTCCATGTGACTACATTAAATAAGTCAGGTTAGTAGTTAGTCAGTGACTTGACTAGAGTTAGTCAGTCTAGTCAATCTAGTTTACTTTATATTGTATTGGGTGGTTTAGTGTTATTTAGCATAATGAAGAAAAGACATTGAGAGCTTGAAGGCTCATGGATATGGTGTTTTTCCATGTCTCTCTCTCTCATCTTTGAACAGATGAGCTAGGAGATCCACCCTCAGTTGGTTAGTGCTCTGCACATAAGTAGAAGCTGTATTATGACATTGATTCAGGACCACAGAATCAATCATTGAGTGCCATGAATTGTCAGGGCAAGTAGCCACTTTTGAAGAATAACACTAGAACATGTCATCTATCCTCAACTCCAAATAGTTGACATACAAAACAGCTTGCAAAACCACATCCCCCACATATCAAGCCATATCTACATCATCTAAAATCAATAGATCACCTCATAGATACATATAAGACAGCAACATGGTATCTGTCATCACAAAATCTTCAAACACCATATGGACCACTTCGGTCAGCAAATCAAGAGACCAAGCCCAACTCCAACCATCCTCTGGAAGAGGGAGATCCATCATTGAAAGTTTCATATAGAAGGCCAACTTCTGCAACTGATAGTGGACAAAGAAAGAATGGTTTGGAGGAACATACATCTGAAAGTGTTAAAATGCAGACCATAACAAATCCATCCTGGACTGTAATCTTTCCACTTTATCTTGAAACAAGGGACACAATGTGGCCTGTCTCTAGAGAACTGCCAAGACCTGCTTAGAGATAGAGGGAATAATAGGAACATTGGGGCTTGGAGGAACAGACCGTGACTGCGTCAATTGGTCTTGCAACTACTTAATTTGGGAAGCTTGTGATTCCATTGTATTACAAGCAGTCTGTAAAGTGGACGGTTTTGTATCTAAAAGAGTCTAAAACTCTTGAGCTTCTTTGGACATTTTCTCTTTCTCCTCTGAGACTCTAGTGACCTCTGATTGAGCTTCTGCTAATTGAATCTTCAAAGAAGATATTTCTTCTCTCTGGGTCTCAATCATTTGTGTTTGCTGCTCCATCTACTTTAACAGATCAGCAAGTGTGTCTTTAGCAGAGGCTAACTATGTAGAGTTGCCTTATGCAACTGGTTTTTGGACTGCATCAATTCTTCACAGAAAGAAGCATACAACTATTGAACACAAGCTGTTACTGAAAGTTCAGTCAAACTCTGGATGTCATTACAAAGGAATGGAATAGCATCTCCTGACACTAAACTGTTCAGTGAAGGGACTGATATTTCTAAAGAACCCTCTCTATGTGCCCTGAATAAATTGTTACATGTGAGGTAAGCAGGGAGGTCACTGCCAGATGTAGCAGGAATTATGACTGAAGGAATGACTGAGGAAGTTTTATCTGCCACATACTTCAAGCGCTTCCACTGAATGACCAATGGAGGAGGGGAATCAAGATCCTCTATGTCAATAGGTTCTGACTCTTCTGAAGGTGTAGGGGGAGGAACTGGATCAGATGGAGGAGGTGGTAGCACACCCTTTTTAAGGCCTGAGTATGTCAAGAAAGCATATAAGTAGGAACCATAAGTGACATTTGTGACATTTCCTCTGGTTACTTTGACAAAATGTTGGTCCATCTTCGTAAGCAGGTAAGTACTCCAATCAATGGCCAACCATTTTAACACCATCCTAGAAGCTGTAAAGAGTTATTTGGACAAATAATGGGATGGTGTTTTGGCAGGCATAAACCTGTCTTAGAGGAATTGGTAGACTAACTTCCAAAGAAGATCAGTGATCATGGAAAAAGATACTCCTGAAGTGTTTATCACTTTCTTGACATCCAGAATCTCTTTGGTCTGCTTCTGTAACAGCTTGAAAATCTCATCATTGGAGAATAATTGTCTGGCTGTAACAAAGGGCTCTCCTTTATAGGGAAGAGACAAAGCCTTCCCTAACCCTTGGGGTGTCAACACCATGGAAGTACCATGAACCAGGCCCGACTTCTTACTGTATGATGCAAGAAACTCATCACACAGGGATGGATCATCTGGAATCAATGGGAATGAAACAACCACGAAAGTCACAAGTCCTGCTTTTGCTATAGGCTCAAAAGCCAGTAGAGAAGAATAATCCCTACTGATCAATGGGACATACTGGATAGGAGGAGGAGCATGAGGTGCCATTTAGATGGAAAACACACGCCACAAACACAGACAATCACAAAGAATACCTGCAAAACAACCAAAATAGCTATAAAAAAGAAATCAATCAAAAGAAGGACACACACAGACGTAGCCAACCAATTTACCACCCCAAACAACCCATAAACTAGAAAAAATTCGGCATGACCTCTACACATATGCGACTGAAAACTTCATGCGATGCAATAAGCAAGCACCCAAAACCTCGTATCTGGCAAAAAAAGAGAGAAAAAAAACTACAAACCGTACCCGTAATCATAGCATATAAGCAAACCATAATACCATTAAAAACCTAATCAGGACCTGACCATAACCTTGACCAACAATTTCAGCTAAGAGGACTTTACGTGCCCATCCCATGAAGCGTGTTTATTCAAAAATGAAAAAAAAAAGTGCAGTGAGGGGAAATAGTTTTAATGAAGGGTGCATTTTAAGAAATTATTAACAATGGGTGACATTTTATTAAGTTATAAACCTTAATAAGAAAACGGCGGTTCCTTCTTAAAATTTTAATTATAATCGGATGAAGCAGTGCTTTATCGAAACCCTGACTACGATTCCCAGATTGGGGTCTCTAAATGCAAATTTATTAATTAAAAATTAATGGTGACGTGGAGCACTTTTTTACCAGCGCGTATTTTTTTGTGATGGCTGGTTCATTTTTAATAAAAATTAAGGTGCCCATTAAGCGCACGTAGCGCGTGCAAAGTGAACGGCTGGTTGATTTTTAATTATTAGAAATTGTGTGTTTAGCGCGAACGTGCGTGAAAAAGTATTTGAATAAAGTTAATTTTAAAAATTAATTGTGGTTAAGGGATGATGAAAATGAACAAAGCTCAAAAAGGGGTACATGCAAAGGACTGAATGCGCACAGAGTAGTCTCCAAATGCAAGGAATCCAATAAAAAAAAACAAATACTACTGATTGGAAAAATAAAGCACCTTAGTGTGTTTTTGTTATTTTGATATTTATTTTTTTTAAATTCATTTATTTGTTTATTTTAGTTTCTATTTTTTTAAAATTTGTATTTTAGGTGTGTTTGTATTTTGTGTAGTGTTTGGTTGTGTTTGTTTGTTTTGTTATTTTTCTTCTTTTTCTGTTTTTTTTAAATAATTAAATCGGGATATATGACACAAGAATATGTTGTGAATTGTAAGGGTGAAATTTCAACAATCCAACAAGTGTCAACAGTGTGTTTTAATTTATCCATGATTTTTCAATTGATTTTTGAAATTTATAATGAATTTTCATGAGGTGAAGTATTGAATTTAGGATTTTGGCTTCAAATAATAAATTTTCCATTTATGAAAATATTTTCAATTGAGAAATTATTGGCAAAAGGAGCAAGGGGATTTATGGAAATTTATGGAATTTTTTTGGATTTATTTTTGAAATTTTACCAATTTTTAATGAATTTTACTCATTTTGCATGTATTTTTGAAGAAATTTTCAAATTTTAAATTTTTTTGCAAATTTTTTTCTCGAATTTTCACTTTAAAAAAATATTCCAAATAATTTCAACAATGTTGGAAATTTTTAGAAATTTTTTTACAATTTTTTAATTTTAAATAGATTTTAATGAATTTTAAAATATTTTAGGTGTTTTATATTTATTTTTATGTGTTTTTATGTATTTTTCGGGTTTGGAAATTAAAAGGCGGTACCCGAGCTGTGTGTGAACAACGGAGGATGACTGCGTGTGAATGGTTGACTGCAACACTCCACCGCACGGACGAATCGAAAACATGTGCTCGCGCGTGGACGCCTGCTAACAGCTCATGAACACGTGCACGTGCGACAAAGGAATAAAGGAGGAATAGGGGCAAAGGGGCAAAAACGGGGGCTACATGGGAAAACAGTGGTTAGAAGAAAGGCAAGTTGGTTAGGGTAGTAACCTAAATGACTTAGGAAAAGATAGTAAGTTAAGGCAAGGAGATTAAGTTAGTAAGGTAAGTAAATTAGGTGAAGTTGGTAAGTTAAGGCAGTTAAGTTAAGTTAGTAATTTAAGTCAATGAAAGCAAGTTAGTAATTTAAGTCAATTAAAGCAAGTTAGTGATTTAAGTCAATTAAATTAATGGAGTGTGTTAAATCAATGAGATTAAGGGAGGGTAACCAGGGAGACTAACCAGGGAGAGGCGGAGGTGGAGAAGAGAAGGGGGAGAGGAGGTGGTGGAGGGGAGGAGGTGGTGGAGGGGAGGAGGTGGAGGTAGAGAAGAGGAGGTGGAGGGGAGGAGGCGGGCGGCGGGGGAGAAGAAATGAGGGGAGGAGGTGGAGGTTGCAGCAGAGGAGAGGTGGAGGGACAGGAGGCGCTGCTACTGCTGGATTTGGCGCTAGTAGTGGAGGACGGGGAATTGTTGGATGGATAAGACGGGAGGAGGCACGAGTGGGATAGCAAGAGGAGGGGCAGCTGCTGTGGCTGCAGAGGCAGCAGTAGAAGGAGGATGCGACGACGGCGGACGGGGAGGGGCACCCACGGTGGAGGGAGGAGAGAGGATGTGGAGGAGGGGGAGGAGAAGTAGCGTGGGAGGAGCAGCGGGAGAACGAGGAGGGAGAGGGACAGGGCAAGCAAGGAGAAGAGGAAGGACGAAGAGGAAGGAGGAAGCGTGCAGGTAACCGTAGGATTTTTTTAAATTTGTTTTAAAAAATTATTATTATGGTTTTTTTAATTGGTTTTGTTTTGTTTGGTGCTTTTTTGTGTGATTTATGTGTGTTTGTTTTTTGTGAGGTGTGTTCTTGTTGTTGTTTTTTTTTTGTGATTTAAATGTGGGTTGGTGTTTTTATTTTTTTTGTTTTTGTTTTTTTTTGTTAAAATTATGTGGGTTTGTTTTTTTTTTTGTGTTTTGGTGTTTTTTGTTTTTCATTAATGGAGGTTTTTGTTTTATTAAAGGTGGATTTTTTTTTGTTTGTTTTTTTTGTGTTAAATGATTGGTTGTTTATGGGGTGGTGTGGTTGTGTTTTTTTTTTATAAATAAAAATAAATTGGTTATGAGTGTGAAAAAGGAACGCATGTGCGAGGTGGGGGTATTTTTTTTTTTTGCAATGACGGGATCAAACGAGGTAGGGATGGTGACGCACAAGCCACAGACGCCACGGGGGCGTCTCGAGGTGCTTAAAACAAAAAACAAGTGCATTCACGCGTAACATGAGAAACGTGGCCACACGACAAAAATGAATAAAAATTAATAAAACCCAAACCGTTCATTTGGATCGAAAAATCATAAAAAGGAAAAATGTGCCAGTAGACGAGGGGAATATGATAGAAAAATGTGACACGGGTTCCGGGGAAAAATCAGGGTGTTCACATGAGAAAAACGCAAAAAACAAGCCCGAAAACACTTACGTGCATTAATAACGGAAAATCCGCACATCAAAACGAAGTGCGGAAAGAAGGAAAACTTGGCAGAACAATGTGTCCAACAACTTATCATGAAAAAACATAGTTCCGATTGAGATAGGACGCGTTCACATGGGAAAAACCCCAAAAACGGACCCGAAAATGGACTCGAAAATGAAGAGGTAAGGATCCGTGCACCAGAATAAAGGATAGTAAAAAGGAAAAATGTCCAAAAGAAAGGGATTCATAGGGCTAATGCATCAAAACTCCGTTTGGGGGAGATTAGGAAGGGTTCACATGGAAAAAACACAAAAAACGCAGCCAAAAACACTCAAAAAAATTAATAAATAAAAATACGGCAATCAAAAGAGGGGGGAGGAAAAAGGAAAAAGTGGGAGAAAGGCTAATGGGACACGGTTGTCAAGTTAAACTAGAATTTCGGTGCAAATAGGACAGGTTCACATGGAAAAATGTGAAAAATAGGCATGAAAAGGGCCCGAAAATCCATAAAATTTAATACGGACCAACCGTGCATCGGAATGACACGGAGTAAAAAGAAAAAATTTCAGAGGGAATCATTAGGACATGGCTAGCATATCAGATCAAGGTTCCAAAGCAATGACAATACATTCACATGGAAAACCATCCAATTTACGGGAATTACTTCAAAAATTAATAACTTTAGGACCGTCTGTCGGAACAGGGGTTGGTAAAAAGGAAAAATGGGCAGTTCAAAGGGATGAATAGGACGATAAGGGTGGATGTGATTCTCAGTGAATGCAGGGTGCATTCGTATGAAAAAATCACAAAACAAAGGATAAAGGCAAACGGTCAAGGAACAACCCCGGAGACATGGTGAAATAGAACGAAAGAGTGGGGAAGGGACCCCATCAGGGTAAAATGAAGTCATGGCGTAGATGCATGATCATAGCAGGGTATATGCATAGGGGGATGCAACATAGACGTGCAGGGATGCATCCCCACACTTAAAACCTTAGCAAGAAGGGTACATCGAACATCAAGGACCTAAGACCACACATCAAACCAACCACAAATGTCCCCACACTTAAGACATGACCGTCATTGAGAAACACAAGGTGTAGGGTTAGAAAAACTTGGCCCATAATATTGTCGAGGAGGAATGTCGATGATCGACGTTGCGTCTTGTGTCATTATCGGTTGCAAGAAGTAACAAGGTGTCTTCACAGCACACGTCCTTCGTGGTAGGGACTACATGACAGCACCCAAGGAGGTAGCTGGTTGAAGGAATTGCATGAAATTCGTCGATGACGAGGGATATTGCACTCAACTCACGAGCACTCAAATGGAATGAAAGAGCAGTCACTCGCCCCATTACTAACATCACTCGAGGAAAGTCATTCGTTATCAGAGGAAATTCTTCATCTACACTTTCATAACCTGCTTTATTTTCTTCCTCATCATTTTCATCCTCTACCTCTAAAGGCTCTGTCTCTGCTTGTGTAGAGGCTCTATAGGAGAAGAACATATCTTCTGCCTCTGCATCTGCTTCTGCTTCTGCTTCTGTCTCTGTTTCTGCTCTATCTCTGTTCTGCATCTGCTCTATCTCTGTATCTGTTATTGTCTCTATATCTGTTATTGTCTTTGTGACTGTTTCTATTACTACTTCTGTGACTGTCTTTGGCTCGGTCTCTGCTTTGTATCTATTCTGTCTCTGTAATTGTCATGTAACAAGGAGAACAGTACATCCATGCTTCTATTTTACTGTTAGAGGTGATTTCAAAAGTCAATTCAAGTTGAGGCAAGAGGTATTATCCCATGGACAAGGACTTTGCTTCCCTTGGTAGTTGGCTTACAGTGCCCACTGTTAGGGATTGTGCCTCTATTTTCTTGGAAAATATCTGTTTAATAGCCTCTTCACCTCGTGATGTACCATCTGTTACCTCGTTGGAGGAGTCAATTATGACTTCAATGGATGTGGATTCATTGCCTTTTTATGATCCATACAACTTTAACACCACTTTGTTGGGTCCTCTGCCTAAGGTTAGGGTTCCTTTGAACCAGTCCGTCCTGGCTCTCACTTCAAAAAGCCAAGGTCTTCCCAATAGTAGAGAGTATGAAGTCGCATAAGAATTTGGTTTGACCACCAGATATGTCAGCCAATAGTCTCTTCCTACAAGGGTTGTTTTTACGTATGGGAGGATGCCCAATGGTTTAATTCTGCTTTGGTCTGCTAATATGATAAGCCACTGTGTAGGTTGAATTCCTGGCAACCCTAAGTCCTTCATTGTCACATTCGTCATTATGTTTACTGATGAGCCTCCATCAATCAATGCATCTGAAATAAAGCATCCTTCTATCCATACACTAATCTCTGGGGTTCCAGGATCTAGGAAGGCATTAGTCACATCTACTTCCTTTACAGGCTCCGGGGCCTTATTGGTCTTGGTCGCTATTGAAGGAGTGATCCTTAGTCCACGTCTTCTTGTCAAGATGCTTTTAAATCTCTTTCGACAACTGGGAGACAACATTAATAGCTATCGGAATGTTAGGTTTGGTTTAAAAGTGTCTAGGTCTTTGACCAAGTCATAATCTTTGATAGGATCCACAGGCTTCTCCAGCCGCCTGGGGAATGGGGCTAGACCCATCTTCATCTTTTATTTTTCTTCTAATAATTGCAGCATCGGCACTTCCTCTGTTTCTGGAAGTGCTTTTGCCTCATCTATCTCCTGGACCTCTGGTTCTGTTTTGGGGACTGTCTCTGTAACTGTCTGTGGCACTACAGTGCTCTGTACTGTACTGTTTTGTTCTGTACTGCTCTGTCCCTCTGTTGGCAAGTTGAAATTCATAGTCTTGGCATGAGTGTTATTCTCATTCTGAACAATTGGTTCCTTCTTCTTGGCATGCATGACAGCGGCAACTTCCAACTCTACCAAATTGGAGGCAGGCTCTTGTACCTTCTGTTGGCTATCAGTGGCATTAGCCTTTACAGGGGCTGGACTTCGACAGTCCTTTGTAGTGTGGCCTTTTCCTTTGCATCGGCTGCATAAGGGCTTGTAATCCACAGATCGTCTAGGGTTTTGACAATTTAGGGAGATATGACCCTTCTCTCTACACCTATAACATTCCACCTCTGATCTTTCACCATCGCCAGACTGTCGTCCTTTGTAACTTTGAGAGGGAAACCTCCTTGGACTGAAATTAGGACCAAACTCCCTAGGCTTTGGTCCAATATCTTGTGTTGTCATTTTGGATTCTAGCAAGTTGAATTGTGCATTTTCATCCTTCTGTCTTCGTTCATGTATCTCTTTTAGAGAGCAAATATCCTCTCTATGGTTCTTCCACAAACAGTAGGAACAGAAGGCTCCCAGAATGGTTGGTTTTCGGGTACATTCAGTGGCTAAATGTCCTGCTTGATGACATTTTTCGCAGCATGTATTAGAGCACATCACATCTCTTATAGCTCCCGCAGAAGTGGATGTATTGGCGGTATTCACCTTCATCGTCTGTAGTTGCTCTGTAATCACATCTAGAAGCTCTTTCTTGATACTTGCAACTAAGTTGGATAAATAGTCCTTCAGATTTTCACCTCCTGAAGTACTTGTAGTAGGGTTTTGGAAAGCTTCTATAATTACTGCATACACTGGTTGGGTTGATCCAGAAGGTCCTTTGTTTTGGTTCTGATTCAGAGCTCCTGATGAGACTTGGGGTTGTTGATTCCAGTTGGTAGGATTCCACTATTGTTGAGTCGCCATTGGAGGAAGTGTTTGAGGCCACTATTGTTGTGGTTGAACCATCATTTGTGGAACTGTCGTCTGTGGTGCCCACAATGGGTTAGGTGCATTATACACTGTGGCACTGTTTGCATATGGGAATAAGGATAGGGAACTGTCCCTGGGACTGCATTTGGGGGGTATACCATTCCTGGAATGGAAGGACAGCCTTGCTTCAACTTCGTCATACAATCTTGCACCTTCCACTGCAGCTTGCGGATTGAATGGTCTTCTCAATTCCACAAACTTGCAAAATTCTGATTGTAGACCTTTGAGAAACACTCCTTTCTGGTTTCCTTCATCTAAATGAGGCTTAGTCCATCTCTTCAGGATGGATTCCATTCGCGAGACATAAGCTTCTACTCTTTCTCCAGATGACTGACTTAGGTTCATGAACTCCTCTCGCATCCGCTCTTCAAAACGTTCACGCCTGAATTTAGTGAGAAAGGCCAACTTCACATTGTCCCATGTGCCAAAACTTCATGCTACTTGTCTCTCATATCACTCAAACATCGTGCCCTTGAAAGTGGCAGGGAATATTGCTAACCAATGCTCAGGGCTTCTGGCATTGTTAGCCACACATGCTACCATGAACTCTGCTACATGAAGATCAGGGTCTTCATCGTACTCTCCCTTAAAAACTGGCAATGGGACTACATTTGCTGGCCTATCATCAATATTTCTAGGATGAATTTGACTAGGAAGGGGACCTTGAGTCGCCATGGGGACTTCTAGAAAGAGTGCTTTTAGGGCGTCAAAGGAAGCTTCCACTGCGAGCTCGTTCTCAACTTTGATGTTTGTCTTCTCTCTTCTCACATACCTCTGGACTCGTTCTAATGCTTGCCTCTTGATTGTGTCATTCATCAGGGGGTTCACTGGCCAACATCTCTCTTCTCATGTATCTCTGGGGGATTCTCTGGCCAACATCTCCTCTACTTTCTTCTTTTCACGTATTTTTGCCTTCTCTCTTCTCACATATCAAGAGGCAAGCGTTAGTATGAGTCCAGAGGAGATGTTGGCCAGAGAATCTCCTCTACTTCCTTCTTTTCAACATCTCTGAATTCGGCTTTCAAACCACTACAGAGGGGGAGATATTTCATTCTGAAAGTATCAAAACTCATTCTTCTTAGGATCATTGTTGTGCCCTTATAATAATGCCAGCTTCTGAGGGTTTCAACAGTGTATGTTGTGAAAAACACTCTATCTACCAACTTCGAGTGGGTTGCTAATTGGAAAAACAGAAGATTGTCAGTGCACCAAGCATCCCATGTATCTTGCTGTTGAGCATCCACGAACAAATTCCAACTCTTTTCCTTCTTGTTTTTGTGAACCTCAACAGACCACGACTCGTGAAGCTTCTTCACAATCTCCCACTTGATGATGTCTGGAAACTTCTCAATGAATGCCAAATCTTCCATGGATGGTCATTCTCTCTATTTCTACTATTCCCAAACAATTTTCCACCAAGTTGTAAGTTTTTGTTGCTTCAACAGGAAGAGAAAACCGTCTACCACATAGAGCATGCATCATGATGGTAATATGTTTCCGCCATTGTAGGATGAACTTCTTATAGAAAGTGGCTTTGATAATGAGAATCTCCAACTCTTCAGTGGAGGAAGGAACTTTGCAAACATCCATTCAATTCTTGTCTCCTTGAAAATGCCATTTCCTTCATTTTCAGTCTCTTCTAATGCTTGCTGATGGCAATTTTCCCCAGTTGCGCACCAAAAACATGGAGCCCCAAGAGGAACACCAAAGAAAAGGGGATTCTACTGCAAGAAAATCTATCTTGTAACATCAACAAGCTTTTATTTCATTATTTTGATCATCAAAATTAAAAAAATAGCAAATCTTCACACAGCATCATAGTAAATATTTCCCATGGATTTGATAGAATCAATCATAATCTTCAATATCTTCATAGAATTCTTCAATAGAACAATGAACATAGAAGAATACACCATTTTTTAATGGAAATCAATCACATAGTATTCATCTTCAATGTCTTTATAGTTCTCTCTCTCAATCTCTCATATACAGTTACAGTGTTTTGATAGAATTGACTATCTCTGGCTCTCTCTCTCTCTCTCTCTCTCTCTCTCTCTCTCTCTATCAATAGTACATCATATCCTCACTACAATACTCAATAATAACTCTCAATAATCCTTCTTAGGTTGTGGATGCACCTCCCAAGAGGTATTTCTATTGTGAAAAGGCACTAGAGCCACTACAGTGTCTCTTCATAGCTCACTACTGTCACTTTCACCCCAGTCTTCTCTTCAGTCTTCAGTAGCTGCTTCTTCCATTTGTTTTAGCTCTTTTGAACTTAGATTCATCCTTTCCAAAAGTTATAAAACTTTCACAAAGTCACACATACATTTTACATAACACTTACAAAAGATCTATAGAACAGTACATTACAGTACCAGAGTAGATACAGAACAGTTATAGAGCAGAGACAGAGGCTCTATAGGAGGTTTACAAGGGGTTACAAAAGGTCATCAAAACCTCATAACTCATACTAAAATCATTCCAAACTATAAAAAACTATTCAATAAGCTTCCAAAAGATCTCAATCTTTATCAATCATCAATCCATGCTTCATACAGAAGAAAATCAAAACAAAATAGAAGCTATACAAAAGGTATACAGAACCAATCAGAACCTCAACAGAACCTATCAGAACATCACAGAGCTTCATATCTCTACTAAAAATCATAATGAGCTTTCAAAACATAATCAATATCATCCAAAACACTCTCAAACAATTCCATTATCAACCATACATCACTCTAAATCCATAAAAAATCAATCATTCAGTCCTCAAAAACAACAAAATTCAGTCAAAAATTCAGTCTTTTTCCACTCTCAACAACAGCTTCTCGGGCTACAATCAAGTGTGAGTACAGTCCAACGATAGGCATAAGACATCCTTCACTACAGAGTGGGGGGTATTTGCCTACATCGTCATGCCCTTTGGGCTAATGAACGCACCCACAACCTTCCAATGCCTTATGTGTACAATCTTCAAAGACATGCTCAGACGAGCTAGAGGTGTTTGTGGATGATCTATGCGTACACTCTAGTTGGGCGAAACACTTAGAGAAACTATGGGAAGTCTTTGAGCGGTGTCGACTTTATAATCTCTTGTTGAATCTCCTGAAGTGTCAATTTTGGGTGAAACACGGATGCATCCTAGGGCACATGGTGTCCAAGAATGGCATCGCCATTGATTTCTCAAAGATCAGGGTTATTGTCGACTTGCCACCACCCAACAATTATAAGGGTGTTCAGTGTTTCTTAGGTCACACAGGGTACTATCAGCGCTTTGTACTAAATTATGCACTAATCGCAAGACTAGTATACAAGCTGCTAATTGTATTCGAGTGGACCGAAGAATGCCAATGTGCTTATGAAGAATTGAAAAAGGCTCTTACCACTGCACCCATCTTACGAGCTCCAGATTGGACTAGAACATTCCATGTGCATATAGATGCATCTAAGTTTTCCATTGGAGTTGTTCTATGCCAACTTGGCAAACACAACCTTGATTACCTAGTGAGCATTGCTAGCAGGTAGCTCACTGACACGGAGATGAACTATTCCACTACGGAAAGGGAGGGACTGGCCATGGTGTTTGCCATTAAGAAATTTAGACATTATCTTTTGCCCACACCCTTCACCTTTCTTGTTGACCATCAAGCATTGCTCTATCTAGTGAACAAGCCTTGTGCTATAAGACGCATTGCACGATGGTTATTGCTTCTTCTAGAGTTTGACTTCTCTGTGGTTGTACCCAAAGGGAAACAACATTACATGGTAGATCACATGTCTCGCATACCCACAGGTGAAGCCGCTGGACAAGGCATAATGGACAACCTTCCAGATACACATCTATTTGGCATGTCCAGTGACAAGGAATTATTCGAGGCTGATTTAACGCTATACTAGGATAACGATGTCATCCAGGTGCTCGAACACGGTCCACGCGAGAGACCTATCAAGAAGGCCAAGCTTAGGAGGCTTATTGTGAAGATCCAACCCTATCAGTTGATTGCCGGCCAACTCTATAAGTTAGGGCAAGACAGGTTGCTACGTAGGTGTGTGTGTGAACATGAGATGCACGACACGTTGAGAGAGGCACACACCGAAATCGCTAGAGGGGGCATTTTAGTGGAGACACGATAGCCCACAAGGTGCTGCAGTCTCAACTGTGGTGGCCCATGCTATTCCATGATGCAGCTAGATTTTTCAAGCACTGTGATGAGTGCCAAAGTACCAAGGTCCCTGCATGGAAGGACAAAATAGAATTGACCCTTATAATAGCACGACAACCTTTCAAGAAATGGAGCATTGACTTCATCGGACCCATTACTCCTGTGGCCCAGTATTCACAGGCTCGATATATCATTGTAGCAGTTGACTATTTGACGAAATGGGCTAAAGTAAGAGCCACAAGGGAAAACGATGCAAGGACCACAATGAAGTTCTTATGGGAGCAGGTCATCTTGAGATTTGGTTAAGAGGCTGAAAATGAAGGAAATGGCATTGCCAAGAAGAGAAGAATTCAATGGATGTTTGCAAAGTTCCTTCTTCCACTGAAGAGTTGGAGATTCTCATTATCAAAGCCACTTTCCACAAGAAATTCATCCCACAATGGTGGAAACATATTATCATCATGATGCATGCTCTATGCGGTGGACTGTTTCCTCTTCCTGTTGAAGCAGCAAAAACTTGCATCTTGGTGGAAATTTGTTTGAAAACAAACTGAAGAGCAGAAATAGAGGGAATGACCATCCATGGAAGATTTGGCATTCATTGAGAAATTTTCAGACATCATCAAGTGGGAGATCGTGGAGAAGCTTCAGGAGTCGTGGTCTATGGAGGTTCACAAAAACAAGAAGGAAATAGTTGAAATTTGTTTGTGAATGCTCAACAGCAAGATACGTGAGATGCTTGGTACACTGACAATCTTTTGTTTGTCCAATTAGCAACCCACTGGAAGTAGGTAGACAGAGCGTTTTTCACAACATACATTGTTCAAACCCTCAGAAGCTCGCATTATTATTATGGCACAATAACGATCCTAAGAAGAATGAGTTTTGATACTTTCAGAATGGAATATCTCCCCCTCTGTAGTGGTTTGAAAGCCGAGTTCAGAGATTTTGAAAAGAAGGAAGTAGAAGAGATGTTGGCCAGAGAATCCCTCAGAGATTGAAGCCCTCTCTGATACTATCCTATTGAGTACAGACCAACTGGTTGGAGCCAACCCCCTGATGAATGATGCAATCAAGAGGCAAGCGTTAGAACAAGTCCAGAGGTACATGAGAAGGGAGAAGGAAAAATCAAAACTGAGAATGAGCTCCAACAGAAGCTTCCTTTGATGCCCTAAAAGCACTCTTTACAGAAGTTCCCATGGCAACTCAAGGTCCCCTTCCTTTGTTGCCAGTTTTTAAAGGAGAGTACAATGAAAACCCTCATCTTCATGTAGCAGAATTCATGGTAGCGTGTGTGGCTAACAATGTCAAAATCCCTGAGCATTGATTAGTAATATTCTCCACCACTTTCAAGGGTGCGGCGTTTCAGTGGTATGAGAGACAAGCAGCAGGAACTTTTGGCACTTGGGATGACCTGAAGTTGGCACTCCTCACTAAATTCAGGCGTGAAGGTTTTGAAGAGCGGATACGAGAGGAGTTCATGAACCTAAGTCAGTCCTCTAGAGAAAGAGTAGAAGCTTATGTCTCGCAAATGGAATCCATCCTAAAGAGATGGACTAACCATCATTTGGATGAAGGCATCCAGAAAGGAGTGTTTCTCAGAGGTCTACAACCAAAAGTTTGCAAGTTCATGGAATTGAGAAGACTAGTCAATCTGCAAGCTGTAGTGGAAGGGGCAAGATTGTATGATGAAGTTGAAGCAAGGCTGTCAATGACTCTAGGAAGAGGAGTCTTACCTCCTCCCATGCCAAGAATAGTATACCCACTAAATGCAGTCCCAGGGACAGTTCCCTACCCCTATCCCCAGATACAAACAATGCCGCAATATAATGCACCTAATCCAATGTGATTACTATAGACGACAATGCCTTAAACGATGGTTCAACCACAACAATAGTGGCCTCAAACAGTTCTTCCAATGGCGACTCAACAATATTAAAACCCTACCAACTAGAATCAACAACCCCAAGTCTCAATAGGAACTCTGAATCAGAACCAAAACAGAGGACCTTTTGGATCAACCCAACCAATGTATGTAGTAATTACAGAAGCTTCCCAAATCCCTACTACAAGTACTTCAGGAGGTGAAAATCTGAAGGACTACTTATCCAACTCAGTTGCAAGTATCAAGAAAGAGCTTATGAATGTGATTACAGAGTAGCTAGAGATACTGAAGGTGAATACCGCCAATATATCCAATCCTACGAGAGTTGGAAGAGATGTGATGTGCTCTAATACATGGTGCAGAAAGTGTTATCAAGCGGGACATTTAGCCACTGAATGGACCCCAAAACCAACCATTCCCAAAGCCTTCTGTTCCTATTGTTTGCGGAAGAACTATACAGAGGATATCTACTCTCTGAAAGAGATGCATGAACGAAGACAGAAGGATGAAAATGCACGATTCAACTTGCTAGAATCCAAAATGACAACACAAGATATTGGACCAAAGCCTAGGGAGTTTGGTCCTAATTTCAGTCCAAGGAGGTTTCCCTCTCAAAGTTACAAAGGACGACAGTCTGGCGATGGTGAAAGATCAGAGGTGGAATATTATAGGTGTAGAGAGAAGGGTCATATCTCCCTAAATTGTCAAAACCCTAGACGATCTGTGGATTACAAGCCCTTATGCAGCCGATGTAAAGGAGAAGGCCACACTACAAAGGACTGTCGAAGTCCAGCCCCTGTAAAGGCTAATGCCACTGATAGCCAATAGAAGGTACAAGAGCCTGCCTCCAATTTGGTAGAGTTGGAAGTTGCCGTTGTCACGCATGCCAAGAAGAAGGAACCAATTGTTCAGAATGAGAATAACACTCATGCCAAGACTATGAATTTCAACTTGCCAACAGAGGGACAGAGCAGTACAGAACAGAACAGTACAGTATAGAGCACTGTAGTGCCACAGACAGTTACAGAGACAGTCCCCAAAACAGAACTAGAGGTCCAGGAGATAGATGAGACAAAAGCACTTCCAGAAACATAGAAAGTGCTGATGTTACAATTACTAGAAGAAAAAGGAAAGATGAAAATGGGGGTAGCCCCGATTCCCTAGCCGGTTGGAGAAGCCTATGGATCCTATCAAAGATTATGACTTGGTGAAAGACCTAGATACTTTTAAACCAAACTTAACATTCCGATAGTTACTAATGTTGTCTCCCAGCTGCCGAAAGAAATTCAAAAGCATCTTGACAAGAAGACGGGGACTAAGGATTGTTCCTTCAATAGAGACCAAGACTAATAAGGCCCTGGAGCCTATAAAGGAAGTAGATGTGGCTAATGCCTTCCTAGATCCTCAAACGCCAGAGATTAGTGTATGGATAGAAGGATGCTTCATCTCAGATGCATTGATTGATGGAGGCTCATCAGTAAACATAATGACAGATGTGACAATGAAGGACTTAGGGTTGCAAGGAATTCAACATATACAGTGGCTTATCAGATTGACAGACCAAAGCAGGATCAAACCGTTGTGCATCCTCCCATACATAAAAACAACCCTTGCAAGAAGAGATTATTGGCTGACATATTTGGTGGTCAAACCAAATTCTTATGGGACCTCATACGAGGCTACTGTTGGGAAGACCTTGGCTTTTTGAAGCAAGAGCCACCAGGACAGACTAGTTCAAAGGAACCCTAACCCTAGGCAGAGGACCCAACAAAGTGGTGTTGAAGTTGTATGGATCGCAAAAAGGCAATCGATCCACATCCATCGAAGTCATAACTAACTCCTCCAACGAGGTAACAAATGGTACATTAGGAGATGAAGAGGCTGTTAAATAGATCTTTCCCAAGAAAATAGAGGCACAGTCCCTAACAGTGGGCACTGTAAGCCAACTACCAAGGGAAGCAAAGTCCTTGTCCATGGGAGAATACCTCCTGCCTCAAATCAAATTGACTTCTGAAATCACCTCTGACAATGAAATAGAAGCATGGATGTACTGTTCTCCTTGTTACATGACAGTCACAGAGACAGAACAGAGACAGAGCAGATGCAAAACACAGACAGAGTGGAAACAGAGACACAAACAAAAGCAGATACAGAGGCAGAAGATCTCTTCTTCTTCTACAAAGCCTCTACAGAAACAGAGAGAGAGCCTCCAGAGGAACAGGATGAGAATGATGAGGAAGAAAATGGAGCAAGTTATGAAAGTGTAGATGAAGAATTTCCCCTAATAGCGAATGATCTTGTCGATGTCCCTACAGAGACCTTAGAGGCCGAAGATCTCAGGGTGTTGGATGGAATGACCATGGTTCCATTTGGGTTGACCAAGGGACCACAAAGTATGTAGAATCTGTATAAGCGATGGATTAAAGACATAAAAATTAAGTTCACCAGTGGCTCCTGTCGCCCTGACCGTTCAGTCCAGAGAAAAGATGATGATGATGCCCCTTATTAACAGAAGTCAAAGCCCTCAGAGCTACGGCCTCTAGAAGGTCCGTGCTATGTGACATTCCTGGACGCATCCTCTGAAGATGAATCCCTGAGTCTTGAAGAAGTCACCATTCACATAGAAGCAAACAAAGCTTTGATACCCTTCCAGCAACCTCAACAGACAAATGAGTCATCTGTTCAAAAGGAGGACACTGGTTCTAATGGAACATCAGACGAGGACACTACTCCCTTAAAAGAGTTAGACCTCTATCTGGAAGCAATCTGTGGGATGTTTATCGGCGAAGTGGAAGGTGAAAAACAAGGGACGTTCCTGGATACTAATGGTACTAAACGTCACCTGAAAGTGAGTCTCAATCTTCCAGAAGAAGAACTAGTGGTCCTACAAGACTTATTAAAGGATAACTTAGATGTGTTTGCTTGGTTATATAAAGATCTAAAGGGGATTGATCCCATAGTATGCCAACATCACATCGACCTAGAGCGTGATGCCAAACTTGTAAGACAAAGACAAAGGCATATGAATAATTATTTTGCTTTGGTGAAGGTTGAATTATTGAAACTTCTTGAAGCCGAGTTCATTTATCTCATGGCTAACAATGAATGGATTTCGCCCATTTTGGTAGTACCCAAGAAGAATGGGAAACTTCGAATATGTGTCGACTTTCAAAAGCTCAATTCGAAGATGAAGAAGGATCATTTTCTATCACTTTTACAGACTAACTGTTGGACATAGTGGCATGCCATGAGCTGTATTCTCTCTTGGGTGGATTTAGTGGATATAACCAAGTCCAAATCGTAGAAGAGAACCAATCCAAAACAACCTTCACCACAGAATGGGGGACCTATTCCTATGGAGTGATGCCATTTGGGCTCTGTAATGCTCCTGCTACCTTTCAACGAGTAATGATGGCTACTCTCTAGAGTCATTTGCATGATTTCATTGAGGTGTATCTTGATGACTTTTGTGTCTATAGCTTAATCCATGAGCATTGGGGACACCTAGAGCAATGTTTTGACAAATACCGAGAGTATGGGATTTCTCTCAACTCCAATAAATGTGTCTTTGGCATCTCATCAGGAGTTCTTCTGGGCCATATTGTCTTTGCACAAGGGATTGCAACAGACCCGACGAAGATTGAGAAGATTGCCACCTTAACAGCACCAACAAACCTCAAGCAATTGAGAGGATTTCTTGGCCATGTGGACTACTACAGAAGATTTATTGCATATTTTGCAGCCAAGGCAGCCCCTCTACACAAGCTCCTAAGGAAAGATAGTGATTTCCTTTGGACTGATGATTGTGAAGAAGCCTTTAATGCCCTACAATAGTGCCTTATCAAAGTACCTATCTTACAACCTCCTAATTGGATGAAGGAGTTCCATGTGCACATAGATGCTTTAGTCGAAGGGCTAGGTGTTGTCCCATGTCAAAAGGGTCCCTCTAAATTAGATAAACCGATATATTATGCAACCCAAAAGGTCACTGATAGGGAATGGAACGACACAATGATATAGCTTGAGTGCTTAGCAATGGTGTTTGCACTAGAGAAGTTTAGACACTATCTGTCAATGCATTTCAAGTTCTATGTGGATCATGAAGCCCTGTCTTTCCTAATGAACAAAGTAGATGTTAAAGGACGATTGATGAGATGGTTACTCCTATTCCATGAGTTTGATTTTGAAGTGGTCACTAAGCCTGGCCGTTCCCATGTCCTAGCCGATCATCTATCACAGATCCCTCAAACAGAAGCAGAGGAACATGATGATCCAGACCTTCCTGATGCTTCTTTGTTTCTAGTTGAAACAGTTACTCCCTGGTATATAGACATAGCCAATCTTCTGGCAACTCAACACTATCCTCCTAGCATCTCAAGCCGTGAGAGGAAGAAGCTTCTATTAGAATCAACCCCCTACACTTTGCTAGGTGGTGCACTGTACAAGAGAGGCAAAGATGAAGTATTGCGAAGATGTGTTGCAGGGGATGAAATCAGCATAGTATTGAAAGCATACCATGATGAACCATGTGGTGGACACTTCGCAGGGGAAGCGGCAGGCATGAAGAAGCTTCTATTAGAATCAACCCCCTACACTTTGCTAGGCAGTGCACTGTACAAGAGAGGCAAAGATAAAGTATTGCGAAGATGTGTTGCAGGGGATGAAATTGGCACAGCATTGAAAGCATGCCATGATGAACCATATGGTGGACACTTCGCAGGGGAAGCGACAGCTAGGAAGGCTCTATTAGCAGGATACTGGTGGTCGACCCTCCACAAGGATGCATATGATTACTGCAAGAGATGTGATGCTTGTCAGGGAATGGGAAAACCCACCAAAACAAGTGCCATGCTACTGCAACCCATTCTTCCCCTAAAGCCGTTCGAGAAGTGGGGGATTGATTTTGTGGGTCCCATTGATCCACATACTAGACGGAAGCAGAACAAATATATCTTAGTATGTACGGATTATGTCACAAAGTGGTGTGAAGCTAAAGCTCTCAAACGGGACGATGGTGACAGCGTAGCCTTGTTCATGTACGAGAATATTATCACCCATTTTGGTAGTCCCCTTGAGCTGGTAAGTGATAAAGGTACTCATTTCCTTCACAAAATTATGGAGGAGCTGACGGAACTGTATAAGATCCGCCATCGCAAGTCCACTCCCTATTACCCCAGAGCCAATAGCCAAGTTGAAGTCACCAATTGCATCCTTTGCTCAATCTTAACAAGAACGATTGCCGTACACCATCGCGACTGGGACGATCGGCTTACAGAGGCCCTCTGGGCATATAGAACCTCCCATAAGGTAGCTACATGACAGGCCCCTTTCCAGTTAGTGTATGGTATAGAAGCCATCTTCCATGTTGAATTGGAATTACCCTCTTTGCAAGTGGCAGTTAAAGAATGCTTGGGAGATGATGAGTCACTACAACGCTGTCTCTTGCACTTGGAATGCTTGGATGAGATACGGCAGATGGCCATATAGTGCATGGAAACCACTCAAGCGTGATGCAAGGCCTATCATGACAGTTTCATCAAGCACAAGGAGTTTAAAGAAGGTGATCTTGTCCTGGCCTATGATTCGAGATTTGGCAAGTTTCCTGGCAAGCTTCAACAATGGTGGATGGGCCCATACAAGGTACTTGATGTCAATCCTAGTGGCTCTGCTCAGGTGCAGATCGTTGATGCCTCTGATGATCCTTTCCTAATCAATGGCTATCGTCTGAAGAAATACTTCCCTCCCTGGGGATCTTGACAATCACAGTTGACCTACCCTCCCCCTTTTGGGCGTCACACTATTCTTCTGTCGTGCTTCTGATAGCCCTTATGATTCTCCTCATGAGGCGGTCTCATTTTGCTAGCCCCTCACAGATACCTTTCAACCCGACCTTAATCTCTTCTCGTGTGATCCCCGAAGGCATGTGTGAACTGCCTCAATAAAAATGAAATTGGATAAATGTTTTTTTTTTAAATTCCCTTTATCCCCCCAGCCGACTGACGAGCTGGAGGGGGAGGGGAATAGAAGGAGTGATTAAGCTCCTTGGTGGAGCTTGGAGTGAGGGAGAGGCATGCGTGATGCCACGCAGGGGAGGGAGGATCCCCGAGCTGGAGGGGGAGGGGAATAGAAGGAGTGATTAAGCTCCTTGGTGGAGCTTGGAGTGAGGGAGAGGCATGCGTGATGCCACACAGGGGAGGGAGGATCCCCCTCCCCTCCCCTATTTAAATCAAGGGGGCCTAGGCTGAAGGGGGTGGCCGTTGGAGATCAAGAAGACGACGCTGCCGCCAATCATAAGAGAGAGAGAGAGAGGTTATTACCCCACGGCTGAGGGATATTAGCCGTGAGGGAGAGAAGAAGCTGATACGTGAAGACTTGAGGGAGCACTCCGCCACTGCCGCCTGAATTCTGTCGTCCGCTTGCCTGTCAGCGCCGCCATCTGTAGTCGCGGGCCTCGCGGCCTGTCCAACTTGCCGCCAGTCGCTGTTTAAGCTTTCCCCCCCCACGTGGGGAAGCTTTAGAAGCTTCCTGGGGGGGAAGCTTCTAAAGGGCTTTCTTAGCCCCCTTTCACCCCCATGTCCTAAAAACCCTCAAGGCCCCCCTTCTTATGTTTTTTGAAACCTCACCCCCCCCCCCCCCCCCCCCCCCCATGGGTTTTTAAAAAAACCCTTAAGGCCCCTTTCACCCTCGTGCTAAAACCCTTACCTTCACTTTGGAGTCACTCCCCCCAAGAGCACGAAGGCCTTAAGGGTCTTATTACTTTTTCCCCGTGTATAATCCCTAAAAGCCCATTTTCCCTAGCTTCGAAACCACCCCCCGCCCCCCGTGATTTAACCTTTAAGCCCTTTCTTATGGGCTTCAAAAACCCTTTCACCCCCTTCTTGTTCCTTATGAAACCCTTTTTATTACCCCCCGTGTTTAAAGCATTATATACCCCTTCCCATAGTTGGAACCCAACCCCTGTGTTTTTTTAAATTTTCCTTTAGCCCTTCCTCATTGGCCTCGGAATCATTTCCCCCCTACGTGTGTAAACCCTCATAAGCCCCTTTTCTCCTAAATTGCCTAAGGGTCCTTAGACCCTTACTTATAACCTTTACGGTTATTATTTTCCCTTAGAGCTCTCCTGCACCTTGTGTCTTTTCCACACCTTTTTATTCCCGTTCTTTTGAGCTTACAAAGGCCATTAAGCCTTCCCCATGGCTTCAATGGGTCTTAGTTGTAAAAGATTCTAAAACACCCTTTCGAATTCCCGAATTCAAGGAGGGAGCCTTCCAAAAATTACTTTTGACGAACGGTGCAAGGGAGTGACGGTGGAATTCTAAGGAGGAGTTATAAAGCTGCTTCCACGTTCGAAAAACTACAATTGCGATGCCTCCTAAGAAAGTCCAAGGCGTAGCCGTGGGAGGGTCATCTCCCGGTATCCATGTGGATATCTCACCCCAAAACCAGGTTTTTCTTCTTGGCTTTAATTCGGTTTTAAGTCGATCATGCAAAGAGAAATTGTTAGGGATAGGATATATTTGTCCGAGTTATTTGTAATGAAGGAGTTTAGCTTATTTGAATGAATGATAATGTATAGAACTTAGTTTCCTTCGAATTGCATCAAGCATTATAAATTACGAGCAAGATTATCAATTTACTATAGTAGTATATTTTAGTTAAATCCTAAAGGTATAGAATTATATATCTTGCACCATTAATCTTATTCCTTTCACAACGAATCATTGTAAATGATTAAATTCATGAAAGGTTTCTTTCGTTGCTCAAATTACTAGGAAGTTATCATTGCTAATTGCACATCTTAGCAAGGGAAATGTTTGTTATTTGGCATGAGTTCATCTGCAAGGAAAAATGAAGTTTAAATTGAACTGTATTGACTGAAAAGTAAGTTGTCACAAGGATAGCAAAATTGTAACAAGACGATTAATATTACCTTCCAAATAATATCCAATCCAATCTAAACATAGAAATATTCATACCCTAAGCACTTGACTACTTTCCTTATTGTAGGGTCAAAAAAATTCGTAAAGATAAAGAACTAGGGCTGTCCACGAGATCCTTAAAAAGAAACCCTAGGCCCGACATACATTAGCTTAAAGGATCTAAAACGGATTATTCCATTGCAGGAATTGCGCAGCAAGTACGAAATCATTTAGTCTTGTGATTGATTCACAAGGAGAAAGGGTAAAAACCCTCAATAAGGATGGCAGATCCCTACGCAAGTTATCTTGCAAAAGGACGTATTTTTGGATATCCTTCTAAATAAGGAAAGTTGTAAACCAGAAACTAGCATATCTAAGGAACTTTAGGGTTGACCAAGTTGGGTTAATAAGGTACGCCCTACACCAGAATGTAACGGATCTTGCCAATTTACAAGACACCTTGGGAACGAGTGCTAATATACTCAAAAGGGAAGAACACTTCCTTAGCAGTTTGCCAAACTATACGGTTGATTAATGGAAATGTTTGTGCTTGCTAGAGATTTTAGGGCTTTGTTTGAATTATGAATTACAAATTAAATGAGTACCTATACTTCAGGTTAAAGGCTGAAGGAAGAGGTAGTTTCAGTTACCCTCGACTACCTGCCTAACCCTAACAAAGGGGGTTGTTCACCACGTCAGGAATGTGGACCGAACCCGCCGCGAGAGGTCTTTCCGTTGAGCTCTACTTGGAGTAGGAGGATGCTTGGGTGCCAGGGGGGGCTCTGGCCGTAAATCCCTTGCCTTCCGGGTCCTGCACAAGAGGCTAACGTGACTCGGGATTGGATCTCGAGGCCCGCATACTAGTTTACGAGCGGAAGCTTGGAATAGTGATCCTTGGGGATTACTGGATAACCCTCGGGCGGATTATGGACAAGCCTACGGGCGGAACTCCTTGTATTTCAAAGATAAAATGATGAAATGTAAAAAAAGAACTTGCTTGATATTGTTTTTCTATGTCACGTGATAAGATTACGTGAAGGAACCAGTGCTTAACAGGATTAATTAAAGAAGCTGATTGTTATATGTCAAATTAATGTGTTAGATAATTACGTAACTAAAACAAATCAAGGAAAGTGCAGGGGATGGGCCATGGGTCCGTCCTACGGTGGGGTGGTCTCGGTTAGCCGGGGACTTTTCTCAAAAATCTCGAAGAACAGCAGGATGATCATCATCATCAAAACGAATAATGAGAGCGATGACCTAGAGTTACGTCTTACCCGATTTATGTTATTTTAGGGGAAGAGAATGGGACTATGCCTTATGGCAGAGAGGTTGAGCCTTGCATCCCTCTCGTTTCCCATTCTCCTTGAACCAAGTGCAGCGTGAATCTGCTTAGGACCTGGCGTTTCTGCGTAAAGTAGTTCGCTCGGGTCTGACGCTAGTTGCTGTTAGCTAATGACCAATCAGGAAAACCCTAATTTCGGTCGATCCTAAGTGGGAACGGCCAGGATATTTCCGCTACGTGGCAGACGCGAGAAGACCTAGATCGCAAAACCCGTAACATTCCATGGGAGTGCTGGGCGGAGTTTTCTAGACATCCTTTCCGATGGACTGCTAAGACGTGTCCTGGATGATACTAGTGGACACGTTACAGTCTTTCTTAACGAAAAAAAAAAAGGAAAACAAAAAAAAGGAAAAGAAAAGAAAAAGAAAAAAAAGAAAAAAAAGAAAAAAAAAACAAACAAAACTGTTATGGGAGAAAAGGAGAAAATTCCCTGTCATAACAGGCCTTGTTCCAAGAAAAGATGGAAACACCCTTGGGCGGGAAGTTGACTCTAGAAAAGGTGGTAACACCCCACAGTTTAGGATAGTTGACTCATCAGCAGACCCTTTTCAGCAAGTAATTTGAAGCCACCTCCCTTGGTACACTGTCTCTGCAATATCAATCCATCTGCCCTTCTTAACAAACGACTTTTCTTACAAATAATTGAAGTATGAGATTTGTAGGCTGCCTCCCTAGGTACGCCTCGTCTTCAAGATCCTGATGACAACAATAGTTGATTTGATCTTCATCACCAACCCCTTGAGTGATGCGAGATTTCATTCTAACAGGATGGGGACGTGAGTATGGGCTGCCCTCTGTATCTATCAGTGAGTGAGACAGAGGGTGGGGTGAGTGATTAGTCTTTTCCTTCAAATCAAATGAGAGGTGAGATGTGTGAGCAGAGTGTTGCACGCACGGGATGGGCCTCTCCATGCACAATGCACGATCTGTTCCTGTGCACTGCACCATAAGGCTCCTTGGCCTTCCTTCTTGCACTATATGCCGGCACAGGGCGCGATGCACAGTTGCACCATCAATTACGCACAAGGCATGCACCCTCTCCACAAGTGATAGTGAGGATTACATCAATGGGTTTCAGGAATAGGTTGCCCTTTGTGTCTTTCAATAGGGTGAGACAGAGGGTGGACTGAGTGTGACTAGTGTTTCTTCAATCAATTATTGAGAGGTGAGGATTGAGGGACATTACGACCATTGGAGTCAGGTACGTTTCCATTTCCCTCTATACCCATGGGATGGGTCTCTACCATCAGCACAGGACACGTCACTCTGTTTTGTACATTGCACTGCAAGGCTCCCTGGCCTTTCTCCTTGCACCTATGCCAGATGGGGTTGGACGCACTGATGCACCATCAATTGTGCACCCTATCATTCTCTTTCTACACCATTCCCTTGTCGATTCCTAAACCAGGTGTGAGCTTTGAGTCCCATCATTATTTCCTTGAGTGATGTTAGTAATGGGGTGAGTGACTGCTCTTTCATTCCATTTGAGTGATTGTGCGTTGAGTGCAATATCCCTCGTCATCAACGAATTTTCTACGATTCCTTCCACCAGCTACCTCCCTCGGTGTTGCCGCATGGTGCCTGCCACGAAGGATGTGAGCTATAAAGACACCTTGGTACCTCCTACAGCCGACAACGATACAAGACGCAACCTCGATAGTCAACATTCCTCCTCGGCAATATGGGCCAAGTTTTTCTAACCCTACACCTTCTGTTTCTCAGTCACGGTCATGTCTTACGTGTGGGGACGTTCATGGTTGGTCTGATGTGTAGTACTAGGTCCTTGATATTCGGTTTACCCTTCCTATTAAGGTTTTAAGTGTGGGGACGCGTCCCTATGCGTCTATGTTGCATACCCCCATGCATATACCCTGTTATGATCATGCATCTACGCTATGACTTCATTTTACCTTGATGGGGGTCCTGTCCCCATTCCTCTGTTCTATTTCACCATGTCCCCGGAGCTGTTCCTTGATCGTTTGCCTTTATTCTTTGTTTTGCGATTTTTTCATGCGAACGTACCTTACGTTCACTGAGAATCACATCCAACCTTACAGACCCGTTCATCCCTTTGAACATCTCATTTTTCATTTTTATCAACCCCTATTCCGACAGATGGCTCTAAAGTTATTAATTTTTGAAGCAATTTCCATAAATTGGACGGTTTCCCATGTGAACGCATCTTTATTGCTTCGGAACCTTGATCTGATGTGCCAGCCCTATCCTACCCCTTTCCCCTGACATTTTTTCTTCTTAATGCGTGCCATTTGGATGCATGGTTGGTTCGTTATTAATTTTTGCAAGTTTTTGGGCCTTTTTCCTATCTACTTTTCACATTTTTTCATGTGAACCTACCCTCTTTTCACCGAAATTCCAGTTTAACTTGACAAACGTGTCCTGCCAGCCTTTCCCCCGCTTTTTTGTTTTTTCTCCCCCCTCTTCCAACTGCCAGATTTTTAGTTATTAAATTTTTCGAGTGTTTTTTGGTGTGTTTTTCGTGGTTTTTTCATATGAACCCCTTCTATTTTCCCCCAAACTGAGTTTTGATGTGCCAGCCCTGTGACTCCTTTTCCTCTAGACATTTTTCACGTTTACTGTGCTCTATTTCGGTGCATGGCTCTTCCAGTATTAATTTTCAAGTCCATTTTTGGGTCTATTTTTGGGGGTTTTCCCATGTGAACGCATCCTATCTTGATTGGAACTATGTTTTGCCATGATAAGGTTGTTGGACACATTATTCTGCACATTTTTCTTTCTTTCTGCACTTCATTCCGATGTGCGGATTCTCTGATATTAATACACGTATGTGTTTTCAGGCTTGTTTTTTTATGTTTTTTCCATGTGAACATCCTGATTTTTCCTGGAACCCGTGTTGCAATTTTTAGTCATCTTTCGACACCTTTTTCTTTTTTATGGTTTTTCGATCCGACATGCGGTTTGAGTTTTATTATTTTTTCTTTCTTTTTGCCGTGTGGCCGTGTTTTTCATGTTGCACGTGAACGCGACTGTTTTTGGTTTTACATGCCTCAGGACGCCCCCGTGGCGTTTGTGGCTCACGCATCACCGCCCTTGCCCTGTCTGATCCCACCGATGTAAAATTTTTTTATTCCTGCCTCGCGCATGCACGCAAGATGTGGGTGCGTTCCTTTTTTTACCCCTCATAACTTTTTTTTTTGTTATTGAACTAACAAAACAATTTTTTCAAAAACAAAACACAAAAAAAACCACAATTTTTTTTAAAAAAAGCAAAAGAAACAAAAACCCACACAAAACACAAATCCATACACCTCCACTAACCAATTCATTTAACCTAAACAAACTAACCCACGATTTACTTTATTAATTAAAAAAAAACAATTACACAATTTATTTTATAAAATTGGCAACTACCTTACCTGTTGTCGGCGACGTCCACTCCCTCCTCATCCTCCTTGTTCTTCCTTCCTCCCTCTCCCTCATCTTTCTCCTCCCCTCTCTCTCCTCGCTGGGTCGCTGAGCCGCCGCCTGCACCAGTCGCCGCCGCCTGCCCCAGTCGCCTCCGCCTCGGCACCTCAGCCCCGCCTCTCCTCCCTTCGCTTCCACTTGTCAGTCGTGCCTCCCTCCGTTAGTGCCTTCCTTCTCGCCTCCGCCTCAGCACCTGTCGCCGCCCTGCCTCCCCTCCTCCACCACCTGTCGCCTCCTCCTCCTTCCCCTCCACCACAATCCTCAACCTCCTCTCCTCTTCCACTGCCAACACCACACATTTCCTCCCTTTCCTTCTCCCTTGGTTAGTCTCCACTAACTTCCCCTTACTTAGGTTACTAACTTAACCTCATTCACTTAACTTAATAACTTAACCTCATTTACTTAACTTACTAACTAACCTAATTTACTTAACATACTAACTTAATCTAATTGACTTAACTTACTAACTTAACCTAATTCACTTAGGTTAGTCCACTAACCTACATAACTTAGGTTACTATCCTAACCTAATTTCCTTCCACTAACCCCATTTTCCCCCGTGTTAGCCCCTTCTCCCCTCTCCCTCCCTTGTTCCCATGCCGTGCGGTCACTCTCGGTGTGCGTGTGTACGGGTGTGGTTAGCGAGCGTTCACGCGCGAGGACGCGCTTTCAACTTGTCCGTGCGGTGGTGTGTTGCAGTCATCCGTTCACACGTAGTCATCCTCTGCTATTCACACACAGCTTGGGTACCACCTTTTAATTTCCAAACCCGAAAAAATATAAAAACACATAAAACACCAAAAAGCTTCAAAAATTTATTAAAATTCATTTTAAATCCCAAAAAATTGCAAAAATTTTCTAAAAATTTTCCAACATTGTTGAAATCGTTTGCAATATTTTTTGAAGTGAGAATTCTAGAAAATAAATTGCAAAAAATTCAAAACTTCAAAAATCCTTAAAAAATACATGTAAAATGAGTAAAAGTCATTAAAAATTAGTTAAAATTCAAAAATATTTCAAAAAAGTTAAAAAAATTTCACAACCCCCTTGCCCCTTTTGCCAATAATTTCTGAATTGGAAATGCTTCCATAAATGGTCAAAAGTATTATTTGAAGCCAAAATCCTAAATTTTAATACATTCCTTCATGAAAATTCATTTTAAATTCCAAAAATCAGCTAAAAAATCATGGATAAATTCAAACACATTGTTGACACTTGTTGGATTGTTGAAATTTCACTCTTACACTTCACAACATATTCATGTATCATATATCCCGTTTTAATTATTAAAAAACACAAAAAATAAATAAAAAATAAACAAACAAAACAAAATATTATACAAAATAAAAATACACCTAAAATATAATTTTTAAACAACCAAATAAAATAATAAATAAATAAATAAATAAATAATCAAAATAACGCAAAAACACTAAGGTGTTTTATTTTTTCCAATCAATGGTTTTTACTTTTTTGATTGGATTCCTTGCCTTTGGGACTACTCAGTGCGTCTTTAGTCTACAGCATACACATCCCTACCAAGTATTTATTTTTTGAGCTTTATTTATTTTGGTCATTTCTTAACCACAGTTAATTGCTAAAATGAACTTTATTCACCACTTTTTCACACGCGCTCATGCTAAACACACAGTTGCTAATAATTAAAAATCAACCAGCCGTTCACTTTGCACATGCTATGTGCCCTTCAGAGGCACTTTAATTTTTAATAAAAATCAACTAACCGTCACAAAAAGCATGCGCTGGCATAAAAGCGCTCCACATCACCATTAATTTTTAATTAATGAATTTGCATTTAGAGACCTCAGTTTGGGAATCGCAGTCTGGGTTCCGTTAAGGCACATTTTTACCCTAATAAATTGTAATTAAAATTTTAAGAAGGAATCACTGTTTCCTTATTAAGGTTTATAACTTAATAAAATGTCACCCATTGTTAATAATTTCTTAAAATAAACCCTTCATTAAAACATTTCCCCTCACTGCACTTTTTTTTCCCCTTTTTAATAAATACGCTTAGTGGGTTGGGCATGTAAAGTCCTCTTAGCTGAAATTGTTGGTCTAACTTATGGTTAGGTCATGATTAGATTTTTATGGTATTATTGTTGGCTTATGTGCTACGATTATGGGTGCGCTTTGAAGTTTTTCTTTCTTTTTTGCCTAATACGGGGTCTTGGGTGCCTGTTTGTTGCATCCCATGAAGTTTTCAGTCGCATATATGTAGAGGTCATGCCAAATTTTTTCTAGGATGTGGGTTGTTTGGGATGGTCAATTGGTTAGTTACGTTTGTGTGTGTCCTTCTTTTGATCGACTTCTTTTTTATAGCTATTTTGGTTGTTTTGTAGGGATTCTTTATGATTGTCTGTGTTTGTGGTGTGCGTGTTTTCCATCTGAATGGCGTCTCATGCTCCTCCTCCTATCCAGTATGTTCCGTTGATCAATAGGGATTATTCTTCCCTATTGGCTTTTGAGCCTATAATGAAAGCAAGACTTACAACTTTCATGGCTGCTTCACTCCCATTGATTCTAGATTATCCATCCCTGTGTGATGAGTTTCTTGCATCATACAATAAGAAGTCGGGTTTGGTTCATGGTGCTTCCATGGTATTGACACCCTGAGGCTTAGGGAAGGCTTTGTCTCTTCCCTACAAAGGAGAGCCCTTTGTTACAACGAGACAATTATTCTCCAATGATGAGATTCTCAAGCTATTACAGAAGCAAACCAAAGAGATTCTGGATGTCAAGAAAGTGATAAACACTTCAGGTGTATCTTTTTCCATGATCACTGATCCTCTTTGGAAGTTAGTCTGCCAGTTCCTCCTAGATAGGTTTATGCCTGTCAAAACACCATTCCATTATTTGTCCAAGGAACTCTGCATAGCTTCTAGGATGGTATTAAAAGGGGTGGCCATTGATTAGAGTACTTACCTGCTTACAAAGATGGACCAACATTTTGTCAAAGTGACCAGAGAGAATGTCACAAATGTCACTTATGGTTCCTATTTATATGCTTTCTTGACATACTCAGGCCTTAAGAAGGGTGTGCTACCACCTCCTCCATCTGATCCAATACCTCCCCCTTCACCTTCAGACGAGTCAGAATCTATTGACATAGAGGATCTTGATTCCCCTCCTTCATTGGTCATTCAGCGGAAGTGCTTGAAGCGTGTAGCAGATAAAACTCCCTCAATCATTCCTTTAGTACAAGTTCCTGCTACATTTGGCGGTGACCTCCCTGCCTACCTCACATGCAACAATTTATTCAGGGCACATAGAGAGGGTTCTTTGGAAATATCAGTTCCTTCACTGAATAGTTTAGTGTCAGGAGATGCCATTCCATTCCTTTGTAATGACATCCAGAGTTCTATTGAACTTTTTGTGATAGCTTGTGTTCAACAGTTATATCCTTCTTTTTATAAAGAATTGATGCAGTCCAAAGACTAGTTACATAAGGCAACCTCAGAGTTAGCCTCTGCTAAAGACACTCTTGCTGATCTATTTAAGCAGATGGAGCAGCAGATCCAAATGATTGAGACCCAGAGTGAAGAAATATCTTCTTTGAAGATTCAGTTAACAGAAGCTCAGTCAGAGGTCACTAGAGTCTTAGAGGAGAAAGAGAGGATGCCCAAAGAAGCTCAAGAGTTTCAAACTCTTTTAGATGAAAAACTGTTAACTTTACAGACTGCTCATAGTATAGTGGAATCACAAGCTCCCTAGATTAAGCAGTTGTAAGATCAACTGGCACAGTCACGGTCCATTCCTCCAAGCCCCAATGTTCCTATTATTCCTTCTATCTCTCAGCAGGGCTTGGTAGTTCTCCAGAGACATGCCACATTATATCCGTTGTTTCAAGATAAAGTGGAAAGATTGCAATCCAGGATGGATTTGTTATGGTCTACATTTGAGCATTTTTAGGAGTATGTTCCTCTGGACCATTCTTTGTTTGTCCACTATTAGTTGCAAAAGTTGGCATTCTATATGAAGCTTTCAACAATGGATCTTCCAGAGGATGGTTGGAGTGGGGCTTGGTCTTTTGATTTGCTTACGGAAGTGGTCCGTATGGTTTTTGAAGATTCTGTGACAACGGATACCATGTTGCTGTCTTACATGTATCTATGAGGTGATCTATTGATTTTCAGATGATGGAGATCTAGCTTGATATGTGGAGAATGTGGTTTTTCAAGCTGTTTTATATGTCAACTATTTGAAGTTGAGGATAGATGACATGTTTTAGTGTTATTCTTCTAAAGTGGCTACTTACCCTAACACTTCATGGCATTTAATGATTGATTCTGTGGTCCTGAACCAATGTCAAACTACAACTTCTACTTATGTGCAAAGCACTAAACCAACTAAGGGTGGATCTTCTAGCTTATCTTTCCAAGAACCATCCATTTGATTCATCCTTCTTTGATGCCTATCAGAGACGATCTGTTTTAGGTCCCTTTGTTCTTAGCCTATTGTACTACCAACAAATGGCCCATCGCTATGATACTTATCTTTCCCTTTATCAATCCAACTCAGTAGCTATCTTACCTCTTCTTTTCCAACCTCAAGGCTTTCCTCAAATTCCCATATTTACCTATTGTTCTTTCATCGAAGATCGAGTCTTTTCCCCTTCTCCACCATGCCCTTCTCCATCTATCCATATACCTTCTACTTTTCCTGTTTATCAATTGACACATTTCCTAACTGATTCACTTAAATTTTCAACCACTCTTTCTTTAGCTTATTCCTCCTTTTATGATTTTTCCTACCCATCTCCTCATCCTCTTTTACTTATTCCACTTCCATCTCTTGCCACTTCTATTTCTCAACCCCCTCAGTTGGTTAGTGAGTACGAAGGATTTGATCAACAGATTTCGAGAAGAAGAGGATGGAGCTCGACTCATTCTCTCATGGGACCACAGATTAACTGGCCATTAATTCCAGGGGACTGGATAACTGCTAGTCAAGCATACCAGAATTACCTTCATTTTGCTCACCAATATTCACAATCTCTAGATCCTTCAGTGAGATTGACAGCTCATTTTTCTTGGTATCTAGCATATATGCATAGGCATTCCCATAACGATCAAAAGGCCATTCCAAAGCTTTGTATGAATGTCAATGTGAACATTGATTCCCAACAGTTGGATGTCCTATATTTTCGTGCCCTATGTCTACCTAGCAAATACCTTGTTTTGCTAGAAAGGATGTACTGTCTACAATACTTTCAAAATCCTCCAGAGACATTTGTAGATGAGTCCTTCTCCATAGATCATTTTCGAAACCCCCAAGCTTCAAAAGGGATTACTTTCATTGATGCCTTTGCAATGTATTTTGGATGATTCTTAATTATATATATCTCTTTTTGGAGGTGTCATTCAGATGGTTGTGTTTAGTGTTTGTGTTGTGGGTTAATTATGTGTGATGAGTTCGTGCTGGTTGAATAATTTGTTCTAGAGCTCTTTTCAAACTATTGATGGTGATGATGGATGGAACACCTATGGTAGAAAGCTGAAGAAGAACCTCTTATATCCTTTACAAATTTGTTATGACTTTCAATTGTCTATCAGATGAGTTAATGAATAACGAAGTTTTCCTTTAGTAGTTTTTTCTAGAGTACAGGTGATAAGTTGGGGTCGTGGTTAAGAGTGATTGTTGAAGATCCTACGGAAGATAAAATTGAGCTTTTTAATGAACTTATATTCTTCTTTTCCTTAGGTCGTGAGGACGCTTCATTTCTAAGTGTGGGGATATGTTGAGAGTGGAAAAAGATTGAATTTTTGATTGATTTTTGTTGTTTTTGAGGACTGAATGATTGATTTTTTATGGATTTAGAGTGATGTATGGTTGTTAATGGAAGTGTTTGAGAGTGTTTTGAATGATATTGATTATGTTTTGAAAGTTCATGATCATTTTTAGTGGAAATATGAATCTTTGTGATGTTCTGATAGGTTCTGTTGAGGTTTTGATTGGTTATGTATACCTTCTGTATAGCTTCTGTTTTGTTCTGATTTTCTTCTATATATATAATGCATGGATTGATGATTGATGAAGATTTAAATATTTTGAAGGTTTATTGAATAGTTTTTTATAGTTTGGAATGGTTTTAGTATGAGTTATGAGGTTTTGATGACCTTCTGTAACCCTCTGTAAACCTTTTGTAGAGCCTCTGTCTCTGCTTTGTAACTATTTTGTATCTGCTCTGGTCCTGTACTGTACTGTTCTGTAGATCTTCTGTAAGTGTTCTGTAGAAAGTATGTGTGAATTTGGAAAAGTTTTTTAACTTTTAGAAAGGATGAATCTAAGTTCAAAAGAGCTAAAACAAATGGAAGAAGCAGCTGCTAAAGACTGAAGAGAAGACTGAAGTGATAGTGACAGTAGTGAGCTATGAAGAGACATTGTAGTGGCTCTGGTGCCTCTTCACATCAGACATACCTCTTGGGAGGTGCATCCAAGACCTAAGAAAGATTATTGAGAGTCATTATTGAGTATTGTAGTGAGGAGATGATGTATTATAGAGAGAGAGAGAGAGCCAGAGATAGTAAATTCTATCAAAACAATGTAACTGTATATGAGAGATTGAAAGAGAGAACTATGAAGACATTGAAGACAAATACTATGTGATTGATTTCCATTCAAAAATGGTGTATTATTTTGTTTTCCTTTTTCTATTGAAGTATTTTATGAAGATGTTGAAGATTATGGTTGATTCTATCAAATCCCTGGGAGATATCTACTATGATGCCACATGAAGATTTGCTGTTTTCTTTGTTTTGGTCATCAAAAGAATGAAATGAAAGCTTGTTGATGTTACAATATAGATTTTCTTGTAGTAGAATCTCCTTTTCCTTGGTGTTCCTCTTAGGGCTCCAGCCCACCAGGTGGAGGTACCGCTTAACGCTGAAGTGGTGGAGAAGGCCCTTGGCTTGGCCCCCAAGGCTATGAAGCATCATAGAAGAGACGTATATGCCATGTTGGGGATGAAAAGGAGTGAGGTGCAGACAATGGATGGAGTAAGTTTGGCAAACATCGCAAACCCGGAAGTAAAGATGCAAGCAAAGATGGTCCATGCCCTCTTCTCAAGATAGAGATACAATGCTTTGATGAATAGGATCAATGTCCCGGTGTTGGAAAGCATAGCGGAAGGGTCCTCTGAGGAAGTGGATCGGAATGCATTCATCATAAAGACCATCAAGACAATAGCAAAAGGCCCTTGCTACGAGTGTAGTAGCAGCTGGAGGAGAGTCCCCAACCTCTACAGCGAGATCAGCCCGCAAGAAGTCCTCTGCCAAGGCTTCTACCATCAGATACGGTGGTGTACTGATGGCTATTATTCACGAGGCCACCAAGAAGCAGGAGGAATTGAAGAGATAGTAGCACCCTCCCAGCCATTGCACTGTGAGGAAGAAAAATCTAGTGAATGCACCACTAGTGACAGAGAAGAGCCTGAAGCACCATCCACTCAAGCCAAAGCTAATGCATAAGGAAAGGCGAAGATTGCCAAGATCCAAAAATAGAAGAAGGAAAAGTTAAGCAAGGAAGAGAAAGATGAGTTGAAAAGAGCACAAGAAGAGTCCAAGAGAATGGAGGAGGAACGAAGGAGAAGAGAAGAGGAAGAATTTGAAAGGATCAGAGAAGAGTCAAGAAGAGTCGAGGAGGAGAGGAAGTTGCGGATTTGGCAGAGGCAACTCACAGGTCAATGGAAGAGACCCATGGAGGGGGAGAGATGAGCCCACTGAGCCCCCATCATGAGGCAGGTGTTGGTGGGAGTGTAGAAACAGCCCCGATGGTTGTAGGAAAGAGCAAGGCCCCACTGCACCCCCTCTCCTCTTCCCTTGTGCCACTCCCAACTAAAACCACACCCCCCACGACATAGAAGTTGGTGCCAACTGCTGTGGACACGTCTCAATTAATGGAAATGATACAATTCCTGGCTAACAAATTGGTGGAGATTGCCCCTGAAGCAGGAACAAAGAGGCCAGTCGCAGCAAATGTAGAATCATGACAAGACCCTAAGCGGCAGAAGCTGGAAGCATCAACCACTACGCCCCCTCTCACAGTGTCACCAACAGCATACTATGACGCATATGTGGCTAAACTCCTCACTTAGTTGAGCAAGGCCAGAGAGGAAAAGAAAGCGGCATTGGCAGAGCTAGACATTGAAAAGGAAACCTCGGCAGCTTTGAGGCTCAATGTGTCCAAGCAAGCCACAGATCGTTAAAAAGAGCTTAAGTCCCTAAAAGAGCAGTTGGATGCCAAGACCAAGGAAGCTCAAGAGAGTGAGGATCATTTGAGGCGAATATTGGAGGAGGAAGAACATGATGTATTAGCTCTTCTAAAGAGTCAAAAAATGTTGATTCAATAGTATGATGAGCTAATGGAAAGGACCACTCGCTTGGAGAAGCACCGGCAAGAAGAAAGCTAGGAGTCAGAAGAGCAACGTCAAGAGCAAGAGGACGCCCTAGTGTTCCAATCGTGGTATGAAATAGAGGAGCAAGGAAGACTAGAAAGAGAGATCCAAGTCCTAGAGCAAGAAAGGTAGGATGCCATAGGAAGAAGCACACAGGAGCTGAAAGATGACTTGGAAAACACAAAAAAAGATGTGGAAGCTCTCATGGCTATGGCAATAACAGAAAGAAGACTACATTTTGCAGAGTTAGAAAGCTGTGAGTAGATCCGAGAAGGACTGTTAGAGAGATTTGCAGAGGCACAACTGTAGTTTACCATTGTGGAAAAAGGAAGGAAAATACCAGAAGAGCAGCTAAACCACCGCAATAAGGAGAAGACGTAGATGCTAGACTTAGTGAATGAGCAACAACAGGTGGTAGTGATGCTAGCTCGAGAAATGGAGGAGGGAAGGAAAAAGATGGAAGAGAAGGTACGACAATGGGAGGAACACAACTTCGAAAGAGTGCATGGACTAATAGAATGCTTGGCGGTGAGTGAATGTGAAAGAGTGTTTGCAGAATCAAGAGGAGAGGCTGCCAAAGTGTGCTTAGACTCTCAGAGACAAGCCTTCTTAAGCACAGTGCTGAATGTCACCCAAGTTAAAGGCGAGGACTCAATGGAAAGGATGAAGAGGAAGTTAGAATTGGCATCTTGTACCTTGAGATATGGCCTTCAAGAACGCACCCTTCCAACTAGCATAGGTATTACTATGGCACAACAATATAGTTACCTATGGCAAGTTGGCCTTTTTGTTGATGAGCTCAAGGAACTAGGGTTTGAAGGACAAGTGCAACAGCCACCACCTAAAGACCAGCTAGCGGTAGGGCAAGCCACGGAAGAGGGGATGGACTTTGAGCAAGAATTCGAGGAAGAACAGCACATAGAGCCCAATCCGGCCCTACCAGAATTGCCACCCGAAGAGCTAGAAGGGGTACAAATTCTTGAACACATGGTACAAGCGTGAAGAAGAAGGCAAGAGCTTGCAGAGCAAGCCCAGAGGAGAGCAAGAGTACAGCCACAACAACTCCCTGAAGAGCCCATGCCGATATGCGAGGATCTCCATCCCGTTAACTGGTCTCAGGAGTTGACTATATGGCGATAGCAGGAGTTCCAGATACAACCATTTGAGCTGCCATTTTCTTATCCACGAGATTTGGATCATGTTCTACCCCTAGAGACGGTGGCAAGAATCAACAGAATGGCTAATGATCTCACCAACAGATGGATAGAGGAGAGAAACATTGTAGTTACTAGATGGAGGCAAGGAACTAGTAGATTATTGGCAAGACAAGGTGAACCAGGTTCCCAAGACCGTCCAAGGCTACAAGGCGCAGCTGAAGTGGAGGAGGAGGATTTGGGATACCAACTTTGATGCCTAGATTGCTTTCTGCAGCTCATTGCTTGAGAGTGAAATGACCCCATCTACATGCCTTACCCTCGCAGACATGGAGTCGACCATGACAGGAACCTGCATGGGCCCCTTGACTTTCCAACAATCTACAATGTCAATGCACGGACTCCCGAGGGATGCTTGGTTTTTCGATTGGAGTATATCCTTCCATCCATCAACTACTTCATCGAGGATTTCTCCTCATGTATAGACCCGGCATTTATAGTGACATGTAATTACCTTAGGATCATTAAGTTCTTGCTTAAGCAAAAGCCTGTAGCTGAGGAAGCCCACCTTCCCCTGCTCTTTTTTTATATCAACTTATGCATCGATAGTCATGCCATGGCTAGGCTCATGATGAGGGCGACCTTACTCCCCTCCTTCTGCACAAAAATCCTAGAGGACATGAGCGATACCCACTTCACGAGGTGTGACCATCCCTTTTTATCATCAACACCTCTGAAGGTAAGAGCTAGCATCAAAGAATATCTGCAAAGCTGCGCATTTTTGACTAAGTGCCTAAGGCCACCTCGTGGACCATCCGAGGATGAAAGGAATACAACATAAGAACTCTTTTTGTATTCAAATCATAGCCATGATCAATAAGTCATCCCAAAAAAAAAAAAAAAGAGAAAACAAAAAAGAGAGAGGGAGAAAGAAATATAAAAAAGAAAAAGAAAAAAGGCTAGTACCAGGAATGAAAAGAAAGACGGCACTAGAGGACAAAAAGGTGCAAGAAAGAGAAAAGCAAAGGTTTGAGCTCTCCATGAAACATCTTGAGTGCCACATTCACTGCACCTAGGGTTTCCATTTAGCCCCTTCCCCACCTCAGCTTAGGGCACATCAAGGGTAGGACTACCAGACCTACCACCCTAAGCTTTGCACCGCACCCATGACAATGCATGAACTGGGTCCTCAAGTGTGGGACAACACCGTGGGCTTGCCCAAGGTTCGACCTAACTCCCAGATCCACTGCCATGTGCACTACATGCACCACGAAGAGGTAGACACACCCCTTAGGAAGTGCACAACTTTGCCTTGCAGGTTAAGATTAGGCTGTATCAAGGAGAAAGCACATCAACCAATGGATCCACCCCAACACCATTTTCAATTTCAAGGGTAGATCTTTGTCAAGGCAAAGCAGATCTTTGTCAAGACACCTTTCCAAAGGGACCCAATTCAACACCATTTTCAATTTCAAGGATGAATCAACACCATCCTCGACAAGGGCATGTATACAAACTCAAAAGGCCACCCGGCCACCAACACTACCACCTTCTAAGGTACCACCCATTAGTGCCATGGGACTGGCACTCAGCTAGGAGGGGTTAATGTTTACTGCAACACCAACAACACGAAAAAAGCAAGAAAATAACAAAATCCGAGAAGCAAGAAAAGGAATAGGGAAGACATGGAGAAGATGCCCAGAAGAATAATAAGTTCGAAAAAAATCCAAAAGCATGGGAACAACTATCAAAAGTCCAAGGTGCATCCGCCAAAGTCTGGAGGAGTTAAAAGCAAAAAAACACACCTTTAAATGCAAAGGCGCTCTCAAATCATTGTAAAAGAGATCCAGTCTCCCTCCTGTGCAAATTGTAAACTTTGAAGGGCGATAGGACTAGCTAGGAAGTGAAAGAATGGAGAAAAAGGGCCTAGGCCATGGCCGGCCATGTAAAAATTGAGGATGACCACCCGTGTGAAGTAGGGCATGTATATAAACTTGAAAAGTGAATGAGAGGCTCATTCTTGTGTGTGGCAAAAAGCTTCTTCTTCTTCTTCTCTTCTTCTTTCCTTCTTGCTTGTGCTTGAGAGAGGGAGTGAGGGAGTAAGTGTGTGAGAGTGAGGGACCGAGGAGAATAAGCTCCCCATCTCCTCTCTTCATCTTCTTCTCTTCTCTACTCTTCTCTTGTCTCGTGCGGCTATGGAGGATGGAGCTTGTTGGAGAGGGATTGAGGTTGCTTGAGCTTTCCTCAAGGATCGTGGAGCTATCGGCATGCACAAGAGAGGAGGGTACTCGATCGGGCATCAAGGTAAGCTCACTACACCCCATAGATAGGGAGGGCACGTCGGCTATGTGAGAGGTAGCCATGGCCACTCGGCTTGAAATGCTTGACCAATAAGTAGTCCGTAGGTCTCGGGGGTTGAGCTTGTAGCTCCTTTCACCTTATGTAGCCAATCCAAAGGAGAATGCCACACTACAAAAGACTGTCCGAACCTAGCTCTCTCCTATGAAAGCCAACATCACTGATAGCTAATAGAAGACCCAAGAGCCTACCTCCGACTTGGTGGAATTGGAAGTTGCCGCAATAATGCATGCTAAGAAAAGAGAACCATAGTTCTAAAAGAGGACATTTCCTTTGTCAAAAGGTGAAGTTCAATCTTCCAAAAGAGAAACAAAATAGTACAGAACAGAGCAGCCTAGTACCAGAGAAGGAGACAAGGACAATTACAGAGATAGGACTAGAGGTCCAAGAGATAGAGGATGTAGAAGAACCCTTAGTGATAGAAGAAATTCAGATGTTCCTACTGCCAGAAGAAAGATGAAAGATAAAAGTGAGTGTTTTCCCATTCTCTAGCCAATTGGAGAAGCCCATGAATCCTATTAAAGAGTATGACTTGGTCAAATATCTACACACCTTCAAACCAAACCTAACATTCTGACTGTTGTTACTGATGTTGTCTCCTAGTTGTCCAAATAAATTTAAAAGTATATTGATAAGAAGGTGAGGCCTAATATTGCTTCTAACTTTGTCACTAGGTCTAATAAAGACCCAACACCTGTGAAAGAAGTCGGTGTGGCTAATGCCTTCCTAGATCCTGGTGCCCTAAAGATTGGTGTTTGGATTGAAGGATGTTTTATAGCAGATGCATTGATTGATGGAAATTCATCAATGAACATAATGACATATGTGATAATGAAGGATCTAGGCTTGTAGGCCCATGCAGCTTACACAATGGCTTAGCAGACTAGTAGATCAGAGCATAATTAAGCCCTTGGATATTCTCCCATATATGAAGACATCTCTCATAAGATGAGACTATTGGATGACTTATTCAGTGGTAAAACTAAACTCTTGCGGGATCTCATACCCTATGTTGCTAGAAAGACCATGGCTTTTTGAAGTGAAAGCACTAATATATTGGTTCAAGGGAACCCTAATCCTAGGAAAATGACCCAATAAGGTGGTAGTCAAGGTAATGGATCCACCTCTATTGAAGTCTTAATGGACTCCTCTATTAACAAAGTTACAAATGGTACATCAATAGATGAAGAAGTTGTCCAATAGATCTTTCCCAAGAAAAAAGAGGCATTGTCCCTAACAATGGACATTGTAAGCCAACTCCCAAAAGAAGCAAAGTCCTTGTCGATGGTTGGGTGAATACCTACTACCTGAACTGGGAATGACCTCTGATAGTGAGATAGAGGCATGGATTTACTGTTCTTTGTATTACATGGCCATAGCAGAGATAGAGACTTAAGCAGAGAAAAAGGCAGAAGCAGAGGATACAACAGAGAGTCTATTTTTCTTGGACAGAGGCCAAGACAGAGTTTGTCGAAGGCAAGGATGAAAGTCAAGACAAAGACAATGAAAGCAACATGGAAGAAGCTATACAACTAGAGGAGAATAATAATGAGGATGAAGTTTTAGCCCCATGATATTGGATAGTTTGAAAGTGGTACCTCTTGGATTAGTAAATGCATCGCATTATAGGTAAAATATCCATAAGCAATGGATTAAGCTGAATAAGCCTTCCTTCAGTAGTGTCTCTTGTCACCCTAATTTCCCCTTCTTAAGAAAGAATGATGATGATGCACTTTACCAACAATTAGTCCTACAATCCAAATGAAATTCAGATGGTTCATGTTGTATGACGTTCTTGGAGGCATCCTTAGAAATGATGAGTCTTCAAGTCAAGAGATAAGTAACTCTCCTATAAAATTTGAAGCAACCATGACACCATTTTAGCATCCCAATGAGTCCACCAAGCTCCCATGAAAAGAAGAAACTGCTTCTAGTCGAGCATTAAACAAGGAGGCCATCCCTTAAAGGAGTCGGATCTATATCTAGAAGCAATTCATGGAACCTTCATCTGTGAAGTGAAAGGTGAAAAGCAATTAACTTTTGTGAAAATAGATGGTACTAAACGTCACCTAAAGGTGGGTATCAGTCTTCCAAAAGAGGATCTGTTGGTCCTACATTACTTATTGAAGGAGAACTTGGATGTGTTGTATGGTCATATAAAGATCTAAAGGGGATTGATCCCATGGTGTGTTAGCATCACATTGACCTCAAACCCGATACCAAACCTGTGAAGCAAAGATAGAGGTGCATGAATCCAAATTACTCCACTTGGTAAAAGCCAAATTGTTGAAGCTCCTTGAAGCTGAGTTTATCTATCTAGTGGCCAATAGTGAATGGTTTTCGCCCATCATGGTAGTACCTAAGGAAGAATGGAAAGCTGCAAATATGTATGGAATTCCAAAAGTTAAACTCTAAGACTAGGAAGGATCATTTTCCTATTTCTTTCATAGACCAACTATTGGACACAGTTACTAGATATGAGCACTATTCCCTCTTGGATGGATTTAGTGGATATAATTAAGTCTAGATAGCAGAAGAAGATCGATCCAAAAAAATCTTCACAATAGAATAGGGAACCTATGCTTACAAAGTGATATCATTTGGGCTCTATAATGCTCTTGTTACCTTTCAAAGAGTGATGATGGCCGCATTCCAAAATCATTTGCATGATTTCATTGATGTATATTTAGATGACTTTTATATCTATAGCCTAATCCATGAGCATTGGGGATAACTTGGAGAACTACTTTGACAGATGTTGAGAGTATAGGATCTCTCTCTCAACCCTGACAAATGCATCTTTGGAGTCTCTTTAGGGGTTCTTCTGGGCCACATTACCTCTGCACAAGGGATAGCAACAAACCCCGAGATTGAAAAGATTGTAGCTTTAACAACACTAACTAACCTCAAACAATTGAGGGGATTACTTGGTCATGTGGACTATTACAGACAATTCATTGCACACTTTGTAACAAAGGTAGCCCCCTCTTGCATAAGCTCCCAAGGAAAGATGCAAAGTTTACATGGACTGCAAATTGTAATGAAGTGTTTAATACTTTGAAGCTGTGTCTGATTGAAGCATCCATACTACAACCTTCTAATTGGATGAAGGAATTCCATGTGCACACTAATGCATCTATCAAAGGGTTAGGTGCAGTCATATGTCAAAAAGGCTCCACAAAGTTAAATCAACCTATCTACTATGCAAGCCATAAAGTCACTCATTGAGAAAGGAACTACACAGTGATAGAACTAGAGTGCCTTGCGACGGTGTTTGCCTTGGAAAATTTCCAACACTACCTACTCTCAAAGCACTTCAAATTTTATGTGGACCATGAGGCATTGTCCTTTGTAATGAATAAGACAAATGTGAAAGGCCGAATGTTGAGGTGGCTCCTTTTTTCCAAGAGTTTGACTTTGACGTGGTTACCAAACCTGGTCACTCTCATGTCCTAGCTCTTATCATATATCTCGCGAATCCCTTAGATCGATAAAGATGAGCAATATGATACAGACCCCCCCCTAATGCTCCCTTATTTTTGGTAGAAATTGTAACTCCTTGGTGAAAAAATATAGCTAGCCTCTTGGCAACTCAATAGTATCTCCTCGAATCTCTAGTAGGGAGAAGAAAAAGCTTATGTTGGAATTAGCCCTCTACACCCTATTAGGTGGTGCGCTCTATACAAGAGAGACAAAGATGAAGTATTGTAAAAATGTGTTGTAGGACACGAGACTGGGATAGTTCTAAAAGCATGCCATGACAAGCCTTGTGGTGGAGGACACTACACGAGAAGTGACAACTAGAAATGCTCTGCTCATAAGATACTAGTGGCCTAGATTACACAAAGATACCTACAACTACTGCAAATGTTGTGATGCTTGTCAACAGATGGAAAAGCCTACCAAAACTAGTGCTATGCCACTACATCCCATCCCTTCCCTAAAGAAGTTTGAGAAGTGGGGCATTGACTACATCGGTCCCATTAATCTGCCAACCAAAAGGAAGCAGAATAGATACATTTTGGTCTATATAGACTATGTGATGAAGTGGTGTGAAGCCAAAGCTCTCAAACAAGATGATGGCAATAACATGGCTCTATTTATGTACGAGAATATCATCACCTACTTTGATAGTCATTTAGAGCTGGTAAGTGATAGAGGTACTCACTTTCTCAACAAGATTATGGAAGAATTAACAGAGCTTAATAAAATACGCAATTGCAAGTCCACACCCTACTACCTAGAGCCAACAGCCAAGTCAAAGTTACCAATCACATCCTCTATTCAATCCTGACAAGAATGATTACTGCATATCGTCATGATTGGGATTTCTTATAAGGCTATTACAAGACAAACACATTTTTAATTGGTGTATGGCATAGAAACTGTCTTCCCTATTGAGTTAGAGCTACCCTCTTTGCACATGGCTATGATCAAACACTTGGGAGATGTTGATTTACTACAATGCCATCTTTTATACTTGGAATATTTGGAAGAAATATACTGAATGGCCTAACAATGTATGGAAAGCCACACAAGCTCGATGAAAGGCTTACCACGACAACTTTATCAAGTATAAGCAATTCAAGGAAGGTGACCTAAGTCCTCACCTATAATGTGTGCTTTGAAAACTTCCTAGGAAATCTCCAACATCGCTAGTTGGGTCCCTGCGAGGTACTTGGTGTCAACCCTAATATCTCTATCTAGATACAGGCCATGGATGCCTTTGAAGATCCCTTCTTAATCAATGATATCATCTAAAGAAGTATTATCCTCCTTGGGGATCCTGACAATCACTGCTGATAGCCCCTTCATCCCTTATGCATCAATTGGTAATGCTTTGCATACTACTACTGATAGTTGTCATTTTGCTTTTAACGAGGTAGATAATGCATTTCCCCCCCTCAATTTCACCTCCCACCCATACTCTGCTACCTTCTTGTCTAATCATGTAGCGGTGGCATGGATGGTTCTAATATATAATATTTTAGCCTTATGAACCAAAAAAAAAAAAGGTTATAGGAGAAAAGGACTTTGGTCCCTGCCATACCAAACTACTCTCTGAAAAAAGGTGGAAATATCCTCAGGAGTAGGCAAAAAGAAAAAAAGAGAAGAAAAGAAAAGAAAAAAACTATTATGGGAGGAAAGGAAGAAATTCCCTATCATAACAATAGGCCTTGCTCCAAGACAAGGTGGCAAACACCCTTGGATGGGAAGTTGGCTATGAAAAAGGTGGTAACACCGTGCTGTTTAGATCAACTGATTCCTCAGTCAAACTTCCAAGCTCCAGTTCTGAAGCTGCCTCCTTTGGTGCACTATGTCCTGCAACTCTCTACAAAGCATCTATCTCCTTTTAGTAAATGCTGTGTTCCTATATTCCAACACAAGGTTTTGATCTATAGACTACCTCCTTGGGTACACCTCTTCGTCAAATAACAGACATTGTTCGACATCAGTAATAAGACAATGTCAATCTTCATCAACAACCGCTTGAGTGATGTGAGCTTTCATCCTAATAGGATGGGGATGTGAGTATGGGATTCCCTCTATATTCATCAACTAAGCATGAGACAAAGGGTGGCATGAGTGCCCTTTAAATCCAAATGAGAGGTGAGATGTGTGAATGGAGCATTGCACGCATGGGTTGGGCCTCTCAATGCACAAAGCACAATCTATTCTTGTGCACGGCACCTGGCCTTCCTTCTTGTATGTATGCCGGCACAGGAAGAAATGCACTATTGCACCATCAATTGCACAAAAGGCATACAACCTTCTCACGAATGGAAATAAGGATTACATCAAAGGGTGTCAGGAATTAGGTTGCCCTCCTGTATTCATCAATGGAGCATGAGATAGAGGGGAGACTAAGCATGATTAATTTTTTCTTCAATCAATTGAGAGGTAAGATTCAAGGGACATTATGGCACTGTTGATCAAGTACATTTCTATTTCTCTATGCAAACATGGGACAGTCCTCTGCCATCATCATAGGACACATCACTCTGTTCTATGCATTACACTATAAGGCTCCCTGACCTTCCTTCTTTCACTTATGCTAGACGAGTTGGGATGCACAAATGCACCATCAATTATGCATGCTAGTATACTTTCTCTACATCATTCCTCTTATCGAATTCTAAAAGGGGCGTGAGATATGGGTCCCATTCCACTCCTCTCTGACCAATGTAAGTTACGGGGTGAGAGTTTGCTTTATCATCCCAATATGAGTGACTATAGAGTTTGAGTGTTGTATTCTTCACCATTGACAACTTACCGGTTCTTCATCAATAATGCTACTTCCCTGGGTACTATTGCATGGTCCCTGCCATGATGGAAGCGTGTTGTGGCAAGCCTTAGTACCTCTTGTGGGGGACAACTTCGACTCCCTAGTGCATTGACGATGATCTACATCGACCACCTAAATGGACCAAGTGTTTCTAAGCTTATCTCTTGCATTTGTTTATGTGTATATCATGTCTTAAATGTGGGGACGCAAAGGTATAGGTTATGGTCAAGTGTTAGGCCCATGTTGATTAGTTAAACCGATTTTTTCACATTTTAAGTGTGGGGACACATCCCTACATGTCTCGCCACTTGGCATGTTTTATCATATTCCCATGGTCTTCTCTTGCTCTTTTGATTAGAGTTTCATCATTTAACTTTTCTTCCATGTGAACATACCCTATGTTCACTGAAATTACAACTACCTTTGCAACCATATTTTCCCCTTTGAACTTGCCAATTTTCCTTTTTATGACCCTTTGTTCTGAGCAACAATTTATCAGTTATTAACTTTTGAAGAATTTTATGCGAATCGAATGTGTTTCCATGCAAACTCACCTTTTTCATGCCAAAACTGTAGTTTGATATGATAGTCTTGATCTTTCCCTTTTCATGGACACTTTTTCATTTTTATAGCCCATCTTTTCGATGCACATTATTTATTGCATGTTCACGGATTTGTTTTACGTGTTTTTTATATTTTTTCCATGTGAACATGCTCTTTTCTCGTCGAAATAACATCATGTTTGGATAGCCTCAAGTTGTTAGTCCCTATGGATATTTTTCTTTTTTTCTCCCCCTCCTTTTGATCTTTCAAAATTTTTATTAATTTTTAATTGTGTTTTCCTGTGCATTTTTGTTCCCTTTTCCATGTAAATGTGCCTTTCTTTCATAGAATCACTATTCCTCAAACATTTTTTCTTTTTGTTGCCCCTTGTTTCGTTTGGTGAATTGTTTGAAATTAATTTTTGTTCAAATTTTTGTGTGTCTTTATCATTTTTCCAGGTGAACTATCATGTCTGGTGCGTAGATCGGATGCTGTACGCTTGCGTAGTGAATGCCGGAAGGTCCCCAAGAACAATAGAACTCTACTTTTTGCACAAATTTCAATGTAAAAAGCATGAACGACATGAACAAGAGACCAATTGGGTGCAATCTAGTCTGGCATACCCAATACAATGTCCAAGTAGAAATAACATAATTGTGCGCCCATGCGCATACAAAATAGTAATAAATATCCAACGCCTCAATAAATAGGCGTGACAAAATATAGGCGTGGTGCCCATGATAAATCGAATACTCGCTATTCTCCAATGTTTTCCTCCGCCACTGCTGCTATCTCTACACATCAACTGAAGCATTCACAATCGTTAGTAAAATAATGCAATTAAACCGACAAAAGTGAATACCTAGCAGTCTTCAGCTACATAAATAAATCAACTGGTTAGAAATCAATCCTAACCTTAATTTATTACGAGTGCTCACTCTAAACTCATAAACGCTTATTAATTTAATATGCATTTTGCGGAATCACCTGCTATGGAATCACCCATGTACACACTAAATTAATGAAACGCCCGAAAAGGACAGGCGTCCCCATCAACTTCTCGCACAAAGAATCCACTTTGTGTATGAGCCCCGATCATCAAAGTTTACGGAATCCACCGTAAAACCTCACGGAATCCATCGTGGCACAGAATCCACTGTGAAATATGCCTCCTGGCATCATACCCCCGGGGTGGGATAGCAATTGACCTCAATTGCTATTAGCTCAATGTGGAGCTAATAGAGTGGGGAAAGCATTTAAGTCTCTAGCGTGCATCCATTGGGCTTCTTCTACAGGATGGTTCTTAAATTTGACTAGATATCTAGAATATCTTCGGCCAGTTCTAGTGGTCATAAAGTCAGTGTCTATGATAGCTTCAGGTTCAAGTATTTCAGTCTCTTCCTCTAACAAAGGTGGGTTTTCATAAACAAGATGTACATGTAATTGGCCTCTAAATGGTCTTAATAAACTAACGTGAAATGTGTTGTGAATTTTCCAGTGAGGTGGTAATTCTAACTTGAATGCATTGTCATTAATTTTATGAATGATCCTAAATGGTCCATAGAATCTAGGGGCTAATTTCACAACTGGGTGTCTATCTACACTTTGTAGTCTACGTTTTTCTATTCTCAACCAAACATAGTCATCAACTTTGAAATTCATTGCTTGTCTTTTCTTATTGGCTTGCTTGGTATATGATTGCTGGGCTTTGGCAATCATGGTTTTAACCTCATCAAAAATAGTATTATGCATACTAGCAATATCATCAGCACTTTGAATTCTATTTGACAAAGATGCAACAGGTGTAGGTAATCTATAACCATAAATCACTTCAAACGGTGCTTTCTTTGTAGATGTGTGTGGTGTATTGTTATATGCAAACTATAATAAATGCAAATGTGTATCCCATGTCTGTGGTTTAGAAATAGTATAAGCACGTAAAAATAACTAGAATAGTTCTGTTAGTAGCTTCTGTTTGTCCATTAGTTTCAGGATGAAATGCAGATGAGAAATCAATCTTTGTGCCTAGGTTAGCAAACAGAGTAATCCAAAAGTCGTTACAAAATCTAGAATCACGATAAAAAATAATAACTTTTGGTAATCCATGGTTAGTGAAAACAGTTTTCAAAAACAATTGTGCTGCTTGTGATACTGTTAAAGTTTTCTTACATGGAATGAAATATGCTTGTTTACTAAACCTGTCTACTACTATCCAAATCATATCATGGTTAGATTTAGTATTAGGTAAACCAGTAATAAAATCCATAGAAATTTGTTCCCATGGTCTGGATGGAATAGACATAAGTAGTCCATACTATTTACCATGATGTCTCTTAACTCTTTGACAAATCAAACATTGAGAAACAAAGTTAGATACATCAGTGTCCATATGCGGCCAATAAAAATCTTCAGTTAATATACGTAAAGTAGATATGATACCTCTATGACCTTGATATGGAGGACAATGAATCTCATTCAAAACAAAAGATCTGAATGGAACTGTAACACATAATCTCTTTTCATAAAACATAAATCCATCATTATAAGATAGTGAATCAATAGGAATCAAGTTATTTTGAACTAATTTATTCCAATTAGCATGAAAAGTAATATCCTGATGATAAGTATCTTTCATAGCAATCAAAGAATCAAAAGATATAACAAAAATATTATGAATGGTAGGTCTTCTACTTAATGCATCAGCCACTACATTTTCTTTACCGGGTTGATATTGAATGATAGGATGAAAACTTTGAATAAAGGATGCCCATTTGATATGTCGGTCAGATATTTGGGGTTGGCTAAGTAAATGTCTAATACTTTGCTGATCGGTCTTAATCATAAATTCTGAACCCATTAAGTAGTGTTTTCACTGTCTCAAGGCTTGAACAATAGCTAATAATTATTTATCATATGTGGAATATTTCAGTTCAAAGGGTTTCAGCTTACAACTAGAATAGGCTATGGGATGATTATCCTACATAAGTACGGCTCCTATTCCTGATTCACTAGCATCAGTCACTACTAAAAAGAATGGTCTATTAAAATCAAGCAATTGTAAGACATGGGCATGGGTTAATGCATGTTTCAATAAGTCAAAGGATTTCTGTTGATTATCGGACCAATGATAGACAATATCTTTCTTCAGAAGTTTGGTTAATGGTAAAGCAAGTAATGAAAAATTACGCACAAACTTCTTATAGAAACAAGCAAGACCTAGGAATGATCATAACTCATGCACATTTTTAGGTACAGGCTAGTTCAATATTGCTTCTATTTTCTTAGGGTCAACTTTAATTCCATCAGATGATACAATATGACCTAAATACTCAATTTCTATTTTAAAGAATTCACTCTTTTCTGGATTTGCATAGAGTTGATTATCTTTTAATAACTGGAAAACCAATGACAAATGCTCATAATGTTCTTTCTCATTTTGACTAAACACCAAAATATCATCAAAGAATACAATTACACAATACTGATATTTCAAAAATATACGATTCATCATTCTACTAAATGTAGCATGTGCATTAGTCAATCCAAATGGCATCACTAAAAATTCATAATGACCAAACTGTGTCCTAAATGCAGTCTTGAATATGTCTGACTTATCTAGTCTCACCTGATGATAACCAGACTTAAGGTCTATTTTACTAAATATAACAGAACCTTGCAGTTTGTCCATAAGGTCATCGACTCTAGAAATTGGATACCTATTCTTTACAGTGATCTTATTTAAAGCTCGATAGTCAATGCACATACGATAGGTATTATTCTTTTTCTTGACTAACAGAACAGGTGCACCAAATGGAGAACTACTAGGTCTAATCAATCCTCTATTTAGTAATTCCTCAACTTGACTCTGAATTTCTTTTTGCTCTATCTGGTTATGCCTATATGGTGCTTTACAAGGTGGTTGTGTATCAGGAATCAAATCTATTTTATGGTCTTCTGGATGTGAAGGAGGTAAACCAGGTGCTAGATCTTCGGCAAAACAATCTTTAAAATGTGCAAGAAATTCTTTATGCCTAGGATGCATATGATTTTCTTTAACTTGCAGTTCATTCACCCAAATGAGATAAGATTTACTACTTTTGCGTAATGCACGTTTAGCTTGAGTATGCGAAAGCAGTGGAAAAGCATTAGATGCATGCATACCATACAATGTAATATGTTTTCCTTGAAATTGAATATTTATTGAATATGTGGAATAATCTATATCTGGGTTATGCTGATGACGCCAAGGCATACCTAAAATAATGTTACTCGACTGTAATGGAACAACTAGAAAATTTCTTCTTTCAGTGTATTGACCAATTTGAATCTCTAAGTCATGCACTTCCTGTGTACCATTATACCTAGTGCCTAAGAATGCTGCTTTAATGCGATAATGCCTAGGTACAGTCTGTAACTTCAATTCTTTTACTAACTTTATAGAAATAAAATCATGAGTACTACCGTCATCATGCAAAATAATCTTTTCCTTTCCATGCACTAAACATTTCATAGTCAATAAAGAATGTGGAGTTGGCATACCTGGTAAAGTATCCGAAGGAGTAGTAATGTCATCCTCATCTTCCGTGAAATCAGGCATATCTTCATGTTCGTCATCTTCCATTGCTCCAAGGTAGTTGATATGGACAAGTGGCTTTTTCGAATGGCAATTTGCTGCTAGATGTCCAGGTTAGTGGCATTTATAGCATACTATGGGTTTAGCTTTGGTTACATTGTTTGCAATGGCAAGAAGTCTAGGTACATTAGGATTTGGCTGTGGAATAGGCTTGGGGTTTTGGTTGATATTGGATGGTAAAGCAGGTGGTTTTGCCCAATTTTTACGGAAAGATGATGAAAAGAAACGACCTTGATTAAATCTTCTAAAATTTGTGTTGAATTGCTTAGATCCATAGTTACCATTGGCTTAGAATTGCTGTGGACATCTGTCTCTACCTCGCAGCTTGTCTTCAGTGTCGTGAGCTAATGAAATTAAGTCTTCAAGAGTAGCAGGCTTGAACATGCTAACTTCAGCGTAGTAATGCCCAAGGAGTCCAAACATATACTTGCGCTTGTGTGTCGCTTCAGGTACGTCTTCAAGCATGCGTAATTGGAGTAATGCATTCCAAAAGTGCTTTTATACTGAGGAATAGGCTCACGATCCTGTTGTTGAAGAAGATCCCATTGCTTTATGGCTTTCTCATGAAATTGTGGAGGAAGGAAATTCTGCATAAACTTCTTCTTGAAATTCTCCCAAGTAGTGGGACAATCTATACTCTTGCGTACCACTGTCCACCAAAGAAATGCTCTATTCACTAAATGATTAGTGACACACTTGATTTTATCTTTTTCTACATAGGTTTCCTCATGAAAGTAGTCGTCAAACTGACTAATGAATGCAAGAACATTTTTTCCCTCTCGAGTGCCATTGAAAGTATGGAATTTGAAATTTCTTTTACTTATCTTTGATTCCTTGCAGATGGTTTGAGCTTCGAGAGTTGCGTCGATGGTACGTCGGATAAGTTCTTCAAATTGAGGTTCCTCTTTGTTGGTAGACGATCTTTGTAAATTTGCCAATTGAACTTGCAATGCTTGCCTAGCTCGTTGTTCTTCATTTAATTGCATCATAATTAAGTCCAGCTTTTGCTCCATCGTAGGTTCAGGTAGGACCGCCTTCAGCCATTAAATCATCCATATGTGGTTCCGTCATCCTGTAAAACTCAAAGGACCTCTCACTCTCAAAATCTAGTGGGACGAGCATAGCTCAAGTTCGGGAATACAAGGCTTATATATTTTTGAGTGTGGCTTTCACAATCTTTGAAAAATCTGCATTTTATCCTTCTTCATATGCTTAAAATGCTACAGCAAACCTGTGTATGTGTAGAGTATCTTCCAATGAACAACTTTGCAGTTCGGAATTTCTGCGCAGGAACAGTCATTCTATGAGTTTTGAACAGAAGTCAGTTTTGACTTCTGATGACTTGTCTGACTTGCAGAGTACCAGACTAATGTGACTTCCAGAGTTTGTAGACTTGCAGAACTTAGTTGCTTTGTCTGACTTGCAGAACTTGACTTGAAAGAACTTGCAGAATCTGGAGAGTTTGGCAAACTTGTAAGACTTGCTGAGTTGTAAGGCTTGAGTGACTTAGAGCTTTGGTAAGTAAGCTTAAGCTTACTGAACAAAAACGTGAAATCGTGGGGGGGGGGGGAGCGTTTTTTCTCAGATAGCGCAAATTTCGGAGGTATTGAGATACCTCGCGCTGACATTTTTGAAGCTTTTAGCTTCTTAAAGCTTATAAAGCTTTAATACTAAACTTGATAATCATAAAAGCTTTTAAGCTTTTGGGCTATGGAGGCTTATCTTTGTGTATGAAGACGACTTGATGAAGAAGAGATAGAAGTGGTCCTCCGCCTCTGCAAGCTGGTCCTTTGCAGTCTGATGATGGAAACATGGGTTCTTGATCGCTAGGAATCTGCCTGTATCGACCGTTCGCGACAAGATTGACCGTAGAGCCCGAACGTTCTAGGAGTTCTGCCTTCGCACAAGATGGGTAGCGATTGGAAGCTCTTGATCTTAGCTTTGCTCTGATACCACTGGTGCACATATCAAATGTTGTACGCTTGCGTAGTGAATGCCTGAAGGTCCCTAAGAATAATAGAACTCTACTTTTTGCACAAATTTCAATGTAAAAAGCATGAACAACATGAACAAGAGACCAATTGGGTGCAATCTCCCCCCCATGCCTTGTGTGAGCGCTCGATAAAGCATGTATTTTATGTATTCATCATCTTCAAGCTCAAATAATAGCCCAAATTACAAAATAGCAAGCTTTTAGCTTTTGAGTTTATTTTAGCACAAAATATGAATAAAGCTAACGGACGGTGTCCAAATAGTCTGGCATGCCCAATACAATGTCCAAGTAGAAATAACATAATCGTGCATCCATGCGTATATAAAATAATAATAAATATCCAACGCCTCAATAAATAGGTGCGATAAAATATAGGCGTAACAAAATATAGGCGTGGCACCCATGATAAATCGAATACTCGCTATTCTCCAATGCTTTCCTCTGCCACTGCTGCTATCTCTACACATCAACTGAAGCATTCACAATCGTTAGTAAAATAATGCAATTAAACCGACAAAAGTGAATACCTAGCAGTCTTCAGCTACATAAATAAATCAACTGGTTAGAAATCAATCCTAACCTTAATTTATTACGAGTGTGCACTCTAAACTCATAAACATTTATTAATTTAATATGCATTTTGCGGAATCACCCGCTATGGAATCACCCATGTACACACTAAATTAATGAAACGCCCGAAAAGGACAAGCATCCTCATCAACTTCTCGCACAAAGAATCCACTTTGTGTATGAGCCTTGGTCATCAAAGTGTACGGAATCCACCGTAAAACCTCACGAAATCCACCGTGGCACGGAATCCACCGTGAAATATGCCTACCGGCATCATGTTTGTCATCGCAACCATGTTTCAGCTTGATAGCCCTATCTAGCTTGCCAACCCAAACTTTTTTCCTTCTTGCTACATTCCATTCCAACTTTTAGCTTTTTTGTTATTAAATTTTTATTACATTTTTGGGTTTTGTTTTTCTTTTTTTTTCCATATGAATGTGCCCTATTCTTATCAAAACCATGTTGTGACTTGACAAGCCTATATAACATGTTTACCCACACATTTTTTCTTTTTTTTGCACTTCATTTCGATCGATGAATTTTATGTTATTAATGTTTTCGTATATTTTTGTCTACGTTTTTGTCATTTTTTCATGTGAATGCCGGTTTTTGCCTCATCCTACATGTCAACACATCCATTGTGTCATGTGTGCTCTGCACCTGCTTCCCCTACTTCAGTCTGGTGCCGCTACGACAAATTTTTTTACCCCCGCCCCCTAGTGCGAGGGACTGGGGGGACACTTATTTTTATGATCCGTTTTAAAAAAACAATAAAAAAATCCCTCCCCCCAATCATTTCCTCTCATACTGTCCCCTCTCTCATCTCTCATCTCTCTCTCTCTCTCTCTCTCTCTCTCTCTCTCTCTCTCTCTCTCTCTCTCTCTCTCTCTCTCTCTCTCTCTCTCGCCTCCTCCTCCTCCCTCTTTCCTCTCCATTTCCTGCTCCTTCCTCCCTCCTCTCTCTCCATCTCCCACTCTCCTCTCCCTTCCTCCTCCCTCTTTTCCTTCTCCTCTCCCTCCTTTCCCTACACTTCTCCCACTTTCTTTACCTCCTTTCCTCCCCCGCCTGTTAGAGAGAGAACCAGGGAGAGAGAAAGAGGAGAGAGAAGACTGCAAAAGAGAGAGAAGAAGAGTGACAAGGAGAGAGAAAGGCTAGATTTAGAGAGAGAAAGACAAGAAAGAAGGGAAAGCCATAGAAGCAGTGAGTAAGAATGGAGCGAAAGTCTGTAATTGTATTAATGTGTCAAAAAGATGTGTAAAATTACATATCCTCTCCTTTTATACCAATGTCAGTGTGACATAGCATAATATCAATATTATTTACACTAATTCCTTATTCTCATCTTCTTACAATCCATCCCCACTCAAGATGAAGTTTTTGTCCTCAAAAACAAATATCGGACTTATTGGTATAGCCAAGTAGGGGACTGTAGAGTACTACTTTGTACAGCATTACAAGTGGTAAAAGAAAAGATTACCTAATATTCAATAGTAGTACTAATCTATACAGAGGGTCAAAATCAGCCTATAGCCACCCGGATCAAAAGGGAAAGTTGTATCGTTGCCATGCATTGGATCAACTTTCATAAGATCAAAGTCAAATATAGCTGGAAGCATGATCATCATGATGGTACTTACTAACGAAGTCACCATTGCATGATGATCATCCAAATCCACATGTTGTCCACCATGATCAGCCTTCTTGAACTGAACTTCTTGTTGTGGACTCATACCAAAATGGTCTTCAACAAGATCTTCTCCATCCTTTGCATCATAATAGTCAAATACCAAGAATATTTTGGCAGTCTTTGCCCTGCATGTGGCTTGGTGATTACAAGATAGTGGCTTAGCACATCGATAGCATAAGCCCGCAGCATGTAGTTCCTGTATCGTATCACTAGTAAGGTGTCTAACACGTTTAGCCTTAGATAGCAATTTACACACTTGCTCATCACCATTGGTCAGCTCTATAATAGTTTTGACATGCTGCTCATAGTCATCTTGCTACTCATGTACAACAGATGGCTGTCCATGCTCATCATGTACAATAGATGGTTGTCCATGCTCATGACCATAATGCTCATGCTGTCCATACTGCATACGGTGATAATAGCCCTGCTGCGCATCAGAGGGATAGTTTGGTTGAGCATATGCATTTGCTTCCACTGATGTTTGCTACTCACATACATAAGCATGCTGCCTTTGATCATTGATCCCATAGCATTGGTCATAATCACTTGCTTGCTGTTGATCAAAGCTAGAAGTGTACTGATAAGCATAACCATTTCTGTCACATTCATAAGAACTAGGCTGGTCAACCAAGAGAGCTTCACACGTATAATCATAACTATTTTGCTGAAGAGAAGGATGCTCATAAGCATAAGCATGTTGACCATAATAGCCATTTTGCTGCCAAGGCTCAATGGAATGATACTCATCAGCATATACATGTTGGCCATAAGCATAAGTATTTGATTCAAGTGTACCATCAGCATATACATGTTGGCCATAAGCAGAAGCATTTGATTCAGGTCTTGCCATTTTTTCCATAACCGCCTTCATAAGAGCAATACATTGATCAATCAAAACTCCAAGTTTGTCAATTCTAGCCTGTGTTTGAAGCCAACCTTGTTCATTAGAGCTGGAGCTATTGGTCTCAGCTGCCATTGCAGTCAAGTTGAAGAGATATGTTGTTCCTTGAAAAGTATAAGTCCAAATAAGGTGTATGATAGCTTGACTCGAAGGTTAGGATGTTTAGTATCAAGTAGAAATATTGGTTTGAATTTAGGAGTAGCAATACCCCTCTTTGTTTAAGAATTTCTAGAACTATCCACAGTGAACTGCTAGTGAGCTGCCGGTACTAAATAGGCTCTAGCTTGAGAAATGTGTGTCCAAATGAGATGTTTGATGGCTCCACTCAAAGCTTATGATGTCTAGTATCAATCCCAGTTGTTCCTTTCTCATTAGAATGATGCTACTAATTTCTGTAGCAACTTTCCCAAATCTGTCCCTATTTGGACTGCACCCTGTTTAGCACTGAAATGACCCTATTTTGCCTCGTAATCATTAATTACCTTTCATCTAGGGAAAGTTGTAAGGCACTAAGATCAATAAGAACACTGATTAGACATGTGCAAAACCTGCAAGTACACCCTTGACACATCCAAGAATTGCTCTACAAATAGTCCAACTGATCCTTACTACATACTCTCAACCACTTGATCAAGCAAAACCCATAAGCATTGAGAACTCCAATAGTTGCTTCAAAATGGAGCTAACCAAGAAACAAAATCCATTGTAAGAAGCTTAGGAGCCTAGACCTCTTTTTACACAGAAATCAGCAACATTGGCTTGGCATCTATCAAGAACCTCAAACACTTGTAATCTCTGAGCTTGGTTGCTTGCCACAGCATTGATGTTGAAGGCTTAGCACACCTCCAACATGGTTGCAAATCATTAAAGATGCTAGATATATCCAGAACATTTGGAAGTTGGAAGGCATACAATCAATTAGGCTTGATGCCTATGATGTTGGTGCAGCTGACTTGTCATTAATTGGAGGAGGTTGCAAAGCATTGAAAGAATTGAGCTTGTTGCCAAGGGCTGATAGACCGCTGCTTTGTCTTCCCTTGCAATGTTTGCCTCAGAATTGGTGAGTCAAAAGATGGAGTCATGCCCCAGACGAAACTTCCACCAAGGCTTGCCTGATTGTTGGAAGCATATGCGGATTGGTGAAGACCCTGTAGTTGAGGCTTGGCTTGCTGATAATTTGGAGAAGGATGCAACTGTAGGAGTCGATCCATGGTGCACGTCAATTGAAACTGCACAACAATGGTAGCAGATTTTTGCAAAGAAAGGCTAGAAGCTTATTCAGCTTGAGAGAAACTTGGTTGATGAAATTTGGGAAGATCGACCTGATCCAACCATCTTTCCCATCTCTGTTCACCCACTACAGTTTGCTAGTCATTCCTTAGAAGAAAAGCTAACAGAACTGAGGACAAAGCTGCTTCAAGAAAAGGCTTATGCGATTGTTATCACAACTCTTGATGAAGTTGCCTGACTGTACAATCTGAGAGGCCGGGATGTTTCATACAATCTAGTTGTGCACTCGTATGCTATTGTGACATTACAATCAACTTTCATGTATGTGGACAAGCAAAAGATCACTCCAGAGGTGGAATCTTACTTGAGCTCAATAGGCGTCCAAATAAGGGATTACACTGCAGTTTTAGATGACATAAGTTTGCTTGGAACTGGTGAAGAATGTTTAACTGCTGCCTGTAATACTGGATTGTGTCAGACATCATCTAGCTCTCTTTAGGATGGTAAAGATGCAGGAGAGGTGCAGGCTAAAGAAAAAGATGGAAATGAAGGGGAAGATGACCTAAGGAGAAAGAGAGAGTAGCTCCAAGATGAGACATGTCAGAAGGATACAGAAGAGGTTAAATTAGAGGAGCCAGTTGAAAACAGTCATATTGATGCTGCGAGTACAATAAATGAAAAAAATGGTCTTGTTTGGTTGAATCCTGGAACTGGTTGTTATGCGATCTACACAAAGCTCCCTTCTGATAAAGTATTGCTTCAGCCATCACCATTGGCACTGGCTAAGGCATTAAAACATCCTATTGAACTGGAAGGATGTAAAGAGCTTCTTATCCTCCTTCTGCTTCTTCTTGCTACTGCTTTAGGAAATTGTGCCTGCCTAATGAAGAACGATTGGCTATGGCCGCTCTCCTGATTGGGAAAATCAAGCATATCCAGCCTCACGCAGGAGCACCTGTCCAGCGATGCAAAGAAGGCTATATAGATGCTTGCGCTGAGCCAGTCTGTGACTCTCTTGAGCGTGCACACAATGCCCAATCCGCCATTGATTACTAGGAAACTGTGCCAGCCTGACTCTCCCGATCGGAAAAATCAAGTGTGTCTAGCCTCACACTCAAATTCTTTCTTCCTTGCACTGCATTTGACTTTGATTTAGCAGAGATTGTTGCTGAGAGCCATGGATAGTAATGAAGGTGTGTCCTAATAGTGTGTAAGGGGGATTGAAGAGACTGAGGTATCCAAGCTGCGAGAGGGGATTTTCATCCAAGAGAACATGCTCAACAACCTAGCAATGAGGCGTGCCCAGGCAAGGAGACTCTTGATGACCAAGAAGTCGCTGATGCGCTATCCAGTTCGAGAGCTTGATGGACAAGATCAAGCTCGACTCTCAGCCAAAGCACATTCTTCGTTGTTTGGTCTTTTGTGGTCATTCATGCAGGATTTTATAGCTCGTATGTGTGTGCCATTTATGCACGCACATTCCATGGAGCAGTGGATTTGCTGATGTTCACACACAGTCTACTGTTCATATGCCATGTCACTAGTACCCGCTTTTTACCCGCATCATTATTTAAGTAATTATTTTTTAAAAAATCCAAAATCCAAAAAACCCTAAAACGCATGAAAATTCATTAAATTTTCAAATTAAATGGAAATTTTTACTAAACATTTACACAAAAAATATTTTTAAAATTTGAGATAACTCATGCAACAAATAAAATTTCAATAAATAATTCAAGAAAAAGTAAAAAATTAATTAAATTTGGTTTAATTCATGAAAAAATCATAAGATTTCATAAAAGCAGCTTTAAAATTATTCAAAAAGTCTAAAAATTTACAATATACTCCTCTACATAAATTCCATCCATTTTTTATTTCTTTCTACCAACATGACATCATCATTAAAAAAATAAAACAAACATCAACACAAACATAACACTCCTAAAATAAAAATAAATTTATTAAGAAAAAAAACAAAAAAACGTAAATCAACATATAAAAACCCATTAAAACATACTCCAACTCACATATAATTTATATAAATCAGATCCACCAAAATAAAAAATTGATAGTACAATCACACTTTTTAAAAACCAAGAAAATCACAAATGAAAAAGAATAGAACACATATACACATTTACCAAGAACAAAAAAATGCCATTTAAACAAAAAAGAGAATTAAAAAGACATTATAATTTACAAACTAAACCAAACCCTCTTATTGTTTTAAATGATGGGTATTAGCCATCAAGTTTTTTTAAATTTTAATAACCATTGTGCAGGCAGTCGATTCTCTTTGGTCAGCCTACTACACTCTTGTTTGTGGATTTTTTCTGGATGTGGGAATTATATTGGTTCTTTTCCACTGTGTCATGCGACTTTGGAAGTGCCATATACACATTACCAAGTTGTATTTTCTTTTTCCTTCTTTACGTGTACCATAACACACATGTAATTTGTAATATAAATAAATTTAATCGGACCATTGTATGCACCCAAAAAATTAATAGAACATATCCCATAAAATTTTAAAATTAAAATCAATCGATCATTAACTTATAAAACGAACCCCCACCATTGCAAGATCACATTGCACAATAACCCACATAATTTTGTAAATTAAAATTTACCCCCAATGATGGTTCACATTGCATGAGCACACACACTACTGACACATTTAACTTGTAAATAAAACGAACCCCTCACTATTAGGCATACATGTGCTTTGCGCCAAACATAATCTAATTTATAATAAGAAATTACATCAGTAGAGACCAAAGTTCAATCTAAGTCTAAGTGGGGTTGGGTTACATAATCTAATTCACCATGCATTAATGGGTAATTTAATAATACATTGCAAAGTAAAATTTTGACCCATAAAAGGAATTTGTGTAGTTCTCACCCACCCACATCACTGCACCTTAGGTTGACAACATACGCTTATCAAGTTGGGATTTACTAATCAAATAGTAGTTTGGTCAAGTCTGTTGTCTATGGTTCTATCATGAGTTTGTTATGCTTTCTTTGCTTTAGTCTGAGTCAGGGATACGGTGCGACTTGATTATATTTTATTTGGAGTGCTTGATTATGGGGGATTAGGGTGCTTGTTTGTCTGCATACATGAAGCTTTTGGTTGCATGTGTGCGTAGGTCATGTTGAAAATTTTCCATTGGCTATGGATTGCCTACAGTTGTCTAGTTTAGTCTTGTTCTTTTCCTTAAGTTTTTTTCCTATCTTAGTTGTGGTTTGTGTATTGGTGTTTTGTAAGAATTCTTGGGATCCTTTGTTTTCTTGGTTTTTTGTGTTTTTTCTTAAATATTCTGAATGGCACCTTCTAGACCTCCTACACTTCTGATCTAGCATCTTCCCCTTCCAGTCCTATGCTCATGTTGAATGTCCAAACAATAATGGAAACAGCTTGCACTTCCTATCTCCAATCTGTTTACACATGAGTTTCTACCTCTTTCCAAGACAAGGTGGATTCCTTAACCTTTCAATTGAGTAAGGCCTTAGAAGATTTGGTTTCAAAAAGTTCTACCCTCAGTGACATCATTTGCAAATGCAAGGAGCTAATGTTGTCATGGATTCTCAGAAAGATACCATTAGAGAGATGGAGGTTAAATTTGCAAGCTTAGATATAGATAAGATGTCAATCACTAAAGAGAAGGATGATGCTTTGGCAGAGATGCTTACTTTGGCCTGAAGCTTAGTGTTTGTGAGGGTCAATTGAAACATGCCCAAGTGACTATGGAATCTCAACAGAACCATATTGATGAGTTGCAGTCTAAAGTAGTTACCCTCTCTGTTCCCTCTCCTGCTCCTCTTATGCCTTCTATTGTGCCTTCTAAGGAGAAGTTGGAAAATATAAGAACAAGCTAGGCTGTGTGATGCCTTTTCTACCAAGGTGGAAAGGTTACAACACTGTATGGATTGTTTCCCCTCCACCCTCTTTTTGGCTTAGATATCATCAACAAAGGTTGGATTTATATATCTTCTTGAGTACTGTGGATTTAGAGCCTCCTGAGGATGTTTGGTCGACTGATTTGCTTAAACCAGTGTTTGACAAAGCCTTGGATGACCTACTTGAACCTCAAGTCAGATTTCTCTCTTTCATGTATATTAAAGGGGACTTGCAAATTCCATATGAAAAGGATTAGAACATTTATGTGGTGATGTGGTTTTGTAAGCTATATTGTATGCACATTCTGTGGAGTTCAATCTTGTGGATGGTTTGCAAAATTTTCATCAATGCACATCATGGTGTAGAGGAGTTGATTGGCATCCTCCTTTGGATGATGTTGTCATGGGTCCACACCATCAACATAGTACTTTTTATAATTCTAATATCTAGCAATTGCATGCCAAAATGTTGCAACACATTGTTGATAATCCCTTGTTTACTGAGGAGTTTCTCTAGAATTTTAAATTCCATTGTTCTATTTATCCTCATGATCTTATTTTCTATTTCCTCATTGCTACTCACCTTCCTTCTTATAGTCATATTCTTACCACAAGACTGATTCCATTCCTCTTTTATCTTTTACTCCTACTTTATCACCTCATATTCCACTTTATACTTCTTGACCTTTTATTGTTGATCCTACTACCTCTTCTCCTCCTATAGATCCTTCTCTTGTTGTTCCTCCTATTCCTTCCACCTTTTGTTTAGAATCACTTAAAGCCTTTTTAATATCATTTCCTCCATTTCCAACATCATTATCCTTATACTTTCCATCTTTCTATTATCTGCTATATCCACCACCTCTTTAATGTTCTACCCTCATTCCTATTCCACCTCCTATGGAATATATCAATCTTCCACCTTAGTATGTATTGGATACTCTTGGATTTGATAATGACATTCTCCGTCAATGGGAGTGGTCCGGACCTTACACGATTATATGACAGTATGTGTATTTAATTGGCCTCTCATTCTTGGGTCTTGGGAAACTTTTTCAGCATGTTCAAACTCATATCTTCAATTTGCTTGTGTGCATGCTTAGTCTGAAGATACTTTTGTATGTCTTACTACACATTTTTGTTGGTATATTGCCTTCATGCATCAACGGTCCAATATGAGCACTTGGAAGACCACTCCAAATTTGATAATAAATTATAATGAAGATGTGACTATTGCTCAAATGGATGTGCTCTATTACTTTGCCTAGGCATTTCCTACCAAATTCACTATCTTGTTGGAAAGGATGTGTTGTTTGCAGTTCCTTCAAAATGTACCTCTCCATTTTGTAGATAAAAGCAAAATCCTAGAACATCTCAAGCTTAGCACGAAGATTAAGAAGAAATATATTCATCCTGCATAGTAGTGGTGTAGTATTTGGATGTACCATTGCTTTAAATGAAAAACATCATTTTTAGCTTTCCATTTTTGGGGACTGGTGCCATTCACTCTATATTTTGTTGTGTATTTATGAGTGTTGTGTTCTATGTTCTATGATGTGTTTTATAATATATATATAATCCCACAAGGAGATGATGAAGTTGCTGTTGAAGAAGATTGAAGCTGAAGCTGAATTAAAGTTGATTGGTTGATTGGTTGATGGTCAAAGTTAAAGATTTTCTAGATGATTATGTGCTATAATGCAAAAAACTCTTAATAATACTTTATTAATTTTTTTGGTTCTAGTTTGGCACACTAGGGATTGATCTATACTTAAGGTGTTTTCCTTTCATCACTTTGTTTGCTAGATCCAGATTCTTTTGAAGGTTGATGGGGTCGAGGTTGGTTCTTGAATGTAGATTGATTGGTGATGAAGATAAAGTGACTAGCTAGTATTTTGAGCTTCTATTATCTTTCTCTAAGGTTGCAAGGTGGCCCCCTAATTAAGTATGGAGATATGTTGCATGTTGAAATGACTGTATTTTTTACAATCTTTTGTTGATTTTTGGATGGTTTTTGGTTTGACACAAGGGTGTGTTGATTTAATTTGGATGACATTACAAGTGTTTTGGGATAGTTTGAGTATGTTTGGGAGATTCGTGATGGTTTTTGGTTGAGATTTGCTATTTTGATAGGTTCTATGTGATGAGTCTATTTCATTTTGTTAGGTCTATTTTGCCTCTGTTTTGATATGTTTTCTTTCAATTTGTGATGTTGAGATTGTGAATAAGTCTTTTGAGGAGTAATTGAGAGTGTATTGAATGCTTTTGGATGGTTTGAAGTGGTTTTGGTTGAAGGTGTATGATTTTTATGCTTTTTAGTGACCCTCTATTGAACTTCTATAGAGCCTCTGTCTCTATTCTATTTGCTCTGTGAATGTTGTCTGGAATGGATATTTAGCTTGGGAATGTTTTGTAATCTTGTAAGAGGAATAATGAAAGCTCAAAGTAGCTCGAGGAAGATGAAGAAGTAGCTGAAGAAGAGGTGAAGTGAAGTCTACAGTGACAATGGTAGTAGTGAGCTCTTAAGGTACACTGTAGTGGCTCTAGTGACTCTTCATATTAGATATACCTCTTGGGAGGGATATCCACAACCAAGAGAAGGTTATTGAGGATTATTGATTGTAATTCCATTGTACTATTGAGTGAGGGTATGCGTGAGAGAGATCTAGTATGAGAGATAATCATTTTCTATGTTTAAAATAATTATATCTATATGAGAGAATTAGAGAGACTACGAATACATTGAAGATGAATATTGTGATGAAATTCCATTCAAAATGGAACATTATTTTTTGTTTTTTTAGTTCTTTCATGGATTCTAAGAAGAATATGAAGAATGTGATCATTTTTGTTAAAGATAAAGCCATGGGATATTCATTCTATGATGATGTGTGAAGATTTATTGTGCCTAGTGTTCTTTTTCCTATTGTAATTACATAAAGAATGAAAACAAGATTGTTGATGAATACAAGATAGATTTTCTTGCAATAAGATCCTTGTTTCCTTGGTGTTCTCTCAAGAGCTTCATGCACGTGAACGTGTGCTTAGAGGGCATGCATGCACGAACTAGAAAATCCGCTCATGAATGGTCGTATGAATGATATAGAAAAGTCGCCCACATGAATGAGGGCATGCACAAACATGAGAATGGTACGAAGAATAATGCTGCCATGAGCTTGACATGATCCTGTACATTAACGAGCATGAGGGACGCGATGGGGAGGGTCAAAAAATGGCGTGGAGAAAGGGTCAAAATTTGGAGGGGGACTAAATTTGGGGTGGGGGGTATCAAATTCAGAGGGAGATTTGCTAATTTGGGGGGAGGGGGAAATGATAATTTCGAAGGGGGTGGCCAAATTTAAGAGGGGGTCAAAGTTAGGGAGGGGTGGTCTAAATGTCCAGGGTTGGTTGGAAATTTGGAAGGGGAGTGGAAATGTAGGGTGGGGAATGGACATGTAAGGGGAAGGGGGGGCGTTTGGGAATTTGGAGTGGGGGTAAGAATGTAGAGGGGGGTTGGACAGAGGTATGGGTAGGCAGGGGGCTAGAGTGGGTAGGTTATGAAGGTAGGACGAGAGGTTAGGGGGACTAGTGCGCATGGAGGGGGGAGAAGGGAGGGCAGTGGACAATAGGTGGGGGCAGGGGGTCTAGCGATCGAGATTGATGGGAGGGAGATGGTAGGGACAATAGGTGGGGGCGGGGGGGGGGGGGTCTGGCGGGCACGAGGCCGGGAGGGAGGGAGGGTAGGGGAGTAGGATGGGGGTTCTTAGGGGGCTAGCAAGAGGGGAAAGGAGGGAGGGAGGATAGGGGAGTGGGACAAGGGGTCAGGGGGGAGGGAGGGTAGGAGGAGGAGGAGGAGGAGGAGGAGGGAGGGAGGGAGGGAGGGAGGGAGTAGGTGATGGAGAGAGAGGAGGGGGGAGAGGGAGAAAGGAGTAGGAGATAGAGAGAGAAGAGAGGACAAGATGGGGGAGAAGAGAGAGAGGGAGGAGAGAGGAGAGAGAAGGAAGGAGAAGAGAGAGGAGAGGGAGGAAGGAGAAGGAGATGGAGAGAGAAAAAGATGGCAGAAGAAAAGGAGAGGAAGGAGAGAGGAGAGAGAAGAAAGGAGAAGAGAGAGGAGAGAGAAGAATATACAAGGGAATAGTTGGGGGGAGATTTTTTATTTTTTTTTGAAATTTTGAGTGTATTTTTTCTTTTTTTAAAAAGAGAAAATTAAAGAATGACAAAGAATGAATGCCCTCGTCATGCGCACCTATGTGGGGCGCAAGTAAAAAAATTTACTGTGATGGGATTGAACGGGAGTGGGAGAAGTAGGCACAGGTCAGATGTGACAATGGATACCCCGACACATAGTATGAGGCAAAAATTGGCAGTCACATGAAAAACCAAAAAAATGGTGTATAAAAATGCACAAAAAATTTAATATCTAAAAATTTGACAATTGAAACAAAGTGTGGAATGAAGGAAAAGTGTCTAGGAAAAGGTGCTTTGAAGGTGTCTAGGTCTTTGACCAAGTTATGCTCTTTAATATGACCCACATGCTTCTCCAATCAGCTAGGGAATGGGGCAACACCCACTTTTATCTTTTCTTTTTCCTCTAGAAGCGGCAATATTTGTACTTTTTCTATGACTAGCGGTACTTTTGCATCTTATATCTCTTAGACCTCTGGTCATGTCTCTGTAACTATCTTTGTATCCTTCTATGATACTGGACTGCTCTATATTGCACTGTTTCATTTCTCTTTTGGTAGATTTAATTTTATAGTTTTAATAGAATAAATGTTCTCTTTTAGTAATGTGGGTTCTCATTTCTTGGCACGTGTTATCACGACAACCACCAAATTGGAGGTAGGTTCTTGGGTCTTCTATTGGTTATTAGTGGTATTGGCTTTCACACATGAATTGGACTAGGACACTCTTTTTTGTAGTGTGGCCTTCTTCTCTGCATCGATTGCATAAGGATTTGTAGTCTATGGACCTTCTAGGGTTTGGATAGTTTGGTGAGATATATCTCTTTTCTCCATATATGTAAGACTCCACTTTTGATCTGTGGCCATGGCCACAGACTATTGTCCTTTGTAACTTTAAGAGGGAAACCTCCTTGGACTAAAATTGGGGCCAAACTCTCTAGACTTTGCTTCGATATCCTAGGTGGTTATCTTGAATTTCAACAAGCTGAATCTTGCTTCCTCATCTTTTTTCCTTCTTTAATGCATCTCTTTTAGAGAGAAGATATCTTATGTATGCTTCTTCCTTGAGTATGAATAGAAGGCTCTAGGGATAGTTGGTTTTCAGGTACCTTTAGTGTGGCTAAATATCCTGCCTAACGGCACTTTCCACACCATGTATTAGATCACATCACATATCTTCCACTCTTGCTATAGGACTAGATATGTTAGTGGTATTTACCTTTAGTGTTTGCAGCCATTCTATAATCACATCTATTAACTCTTTCTTGTTGATGGTTGCAATCGAATTAGACAAATAGTCCTTCGAATTTTCTCCTCTTGAAGTACTTGTAGTGGGATTTTGGGAAGCCTCTATAATCACTGTATAGACTGGTTGGGTTGATCCAGAGGGTGACCCTTTGTTCTAATTCTAATTCAGAGCTCCTATTGAGAGTGGTGCTTGTTAGTTCTAGTTGTGGTAGGTTTCCACTATTGTTGTTAAGTCGCCATTGGGAAAACTATTTGAGGCCACTGTTGTTGTGGTTGAATCATCATTTGAGGTACTATTATCTGCAACCACTGTGGATTTGGTGCACTGTACTACAGCACTATGTGCATCTGAGGATAGGGTAGGGAATTGTCCCTGGGACTACATTTGGTGGGTATATCATTCCTGGCATGGGAGGAGATAAGACCCCTCTTCTTGAGGTCATTGATGACAGTCTTACTTCAACTTCATCATACAGTCTTTCACCTTCCAACCACCACTAGAGCTTGTAGGTTAACTAGTCTTCTCAATTCCACAAACTTATGAACTTCTAGTTGTAGGACTCTAAGGAAAACTCCCTTCTGAATGCCTTCATTCAGATGATGGTTAGTCAATATCTTCAGTATGGATTCCATTCTAGAGACATACACTTCCTATTGTTCACTAGAGGACTGATTAAGTCCATAAACTCCTCTTCCATCCACTCTTTAAAAACGTCACACTTGAATTTAGTAAGGAAAACTTCAAATTCTCCCAAGTGCCAAAAGTTCCTATTGCTTGTCTCTCATACCACTAAAACGTTACGCCTTTGAAAGTGGTAGGGAATATTGCGTTCTGACATTATTGGCTACACATGCTACCATGAACTTTGAGTACATGAAGATCAGGGTCTTCACTATACTCTCCCTTAAGGATGGGCAATGGGATTACATTTGTTGGCTTGTTATCATTAATGTTTCTAGGATATGACTAGGAAGGGGACCTTGAGTTGCCATGGGGACTTCTATAAAGAGTACCATAAGGGCATCAAGGAAGCTTCTATTGCTAGCTTGTTCTCGGCTTTGATTTTTGCATTTTCTCTTCTCATGTACCTCTAGACTCGTTCGAGTGCTTGCATCTTGATCGTGTCATTCATCAGGGAGTTAGCTCCACCTAGTTTGTTAGTACTCTTTCAACAAAACAAAATTCTTCTATTGAGCGATGCACTTCTTGTAGAAAGTGGATTTGGAAATGAAGATATCCAATTCTTCAATAGTAACAAGGATTCTCTAAATTTCCATTGCTTTTCTTCCTCTTCAACAATGCCACTTCTTCCATTTTTAGCCTCTATTGGTGCTTATTGATGGCAATTTTCCCCGCTTGCGCACCAAAAACATGGAGCTCTCGAGAGAAAACTAAGGAAATGGGGACGTTCTTGCAAGAAAATCTATATTATATTCATCAACAATCTTGTTTTCATCCTTTATATAACCACAATAGGAAAAAGAACACCAAGCACAATAAATCTTCACACAGTATCATAGAAAAAATCTCCCACATCTTTGTCTTTAACAAAATTGATCACATTCTTTATATTCTTCTTAGAATCCATTTAAGAACTACAAAAGAAAAAAAAAAGCTTTGCTTTGAATGGAATTTCATTACATAGTATTCATCTTCAATATCTTCATAGTCTTTTCCCAATATCTCATATAGATATAATGTTTTCAGTTGAGAAATGACTATCTCTCATGCTTGATCTCTCTCCCCACATATCCTCACTCAATAGTACATCAAAATTAAAATCAATGATTCTCAATAACCCTCTCTTTTTTGTGGCTACGCCTCCCAAGAGGTATGTTTGATATGAAGAGTCACCAAAGCCACTACAATGTCCCTTGAGAGCTCACTATTGTCATTATCACTGCAGTCTTCACTTCGAGTCTTCTTTAGCTACTTCTTCTACTTCTTTGAGCTATTTTGAGCTTGCATTATTCTTCTTCCAATATTAAAAAACATTTCCAAGATAAACACCTATCCCATAGAACATTCACAGAGTAAATAGAACAAAACAGAATAGAGACAAAAGCTTTAGAGAAGCTCAAGAGAGGGTCAACCAAAAGCATAAAAACCATACAGTTTCAACCAAAACCAATTCAAACCATCCAAAAACATTTAAAAAATTATCAATCACTCCTCAAAAGACTTATTCACAATCCCAACCTCACTAAACATAAAGAAAATAGATCAAAACATAGGCAAAATAGACCCTATTAGATTCAAAGAGACTCATCATGGACTGTCAAATCTCAATAAAAAACCATCATGACTTTTCTAAATATACTCAAACTATCCCAAAAAAATCCCAAAGTCACCAAATTTCAATCAAAATACTCTCATGTAAACCAAAACCCTCTAGAAAGCAACAAAAAATAGCTAAAAATATAGTCATTTCAACACAAGAATTTCAGTGATTCCTATTCAATGCAAGTACTAGATAATCCTAGATGTCCTACTTGATAGTGGATTGAGGATAAATATCTTCACACTGGTGACTTGCCAATAATTGGGATTGATGGATTGGGAACTCGCCCCCTTCCTAGTGAGGATGGCCAATCATCAATGGACAAGACCTCCAGGCATCATCAGGTCTATACTTCTCGAAATGGCCATAGTTCAATTTCTAGTTTTGCTAGTAGTCTTAAACATGGAGCATACTGGAAAAGATTACTACTTGTGATTGGGGAGACCTTAGCTAAGCCAAGAAAGAGTTAGTCATAAGTGGGATAAGGATAAATTGACAATTTCTTGGAATCAGCACAAGATAATCCTCTTCTTGACCAATGTTACCCCACCCGCCTTGTAATGCTTACTACTAAAACAATCAATATGGTTGAGGACTCAAGTGATGATGAAGAAGAGAAGTTGTTGAAGGCTAATGTCAACCTACAACCCTAGTGTCTCATAAATATTCTCCAAATTAGTGAACAATATCTACACCTCAAAAGTCTACAACCTCAAGTCTCAAAAGAATAAGAAAAGGACAATAATCTAGAACTCAAAGCCTAGACTGCACTGAAGGTAACATCAATACTGATCAGATTGTTGATATTGACATCAGTGACATCTTGAATCGAGAGTACAAGTTTAAATTGCAAATTAAAAAATTGATACAAGTAAAAGAAGGTGAATTAGACATAGTCTATCTTGGTCTGGAAAAGAACACCCAGAAAAGACCAAACCAATCAAGATTAGTGCTAAATGGCATTTGTTAGCAACTCATTAGTTTGTTGACCAAATTCAAAGATGTATTGGTGTGGAAATATTTAGACATGAGAGAGATAGATTCTCATTTCCATCAATGATGGATTCCTCTGAAGTTAGATGTTATCCGAACTTAGATCAACTAGTAAGAGTAGGTTTCATCACTCCAATAGATTGAGAGGATTAGATCTCCTCAATTGTTGTTGTTCCAAAGAAGAAAAATAAACTATGGATATGTGTGGATTACAAAGAGCTTAATGTAGCCACCATTTGGATCCCTTCCTTATCCCTTACTTGGATACCATACTAGATGAAGTAGATGACCATGATATGTACTCCTTTCTTGATGGTTTCAATGGATACAATCAAGTGCACCTTACTCTAGAAGACCAAGCTAAAATAGCTTTTATCATTACATAGGGAGTATATGTTTGTACAATGATGTGGTTTGATCTCATGAATGCTCTGACCTCCTTATAGAGAGACATGCATGAGATTTTAGGGCCTTACTTGATTGCTTTTATGAGGGTATTTTCGGATGATTTTAGTTTCTTTAGAAAGGTCATGCTTCACCTCATGCATCTCTAACTTTGTCTGACAAGATGCTGAGAGATACATTTAAGTTTGAATATGCTCAAATGTGTATTTGTTGTTCAAGGTGATGTTTAAGTAGGCTAGATCATTTTGCAAAATGGAATTATTGTTGACCCCACTAAGGTAGTAGTAATCATGCAAGCTACAGTAATGGATTTGCCATTTGCATTACTTTGATTTTTAGGCCAAATATGGTGGTATGGCCACCACCTACGACTTTTGGTACACTTGGCTATTCCCCTCAACAAATTGGAGCATGTGACCAAATCTACATACTAATGGAATGAAGATGCTGACTTGGCATTATAATACCTTTGGCTATTATACTCTAAAGGTCCTATTGTGATCTCACCAGATTGAGCAAAGAATTTCCATGTATTTGTAGATGCATTTGATTTTTCTATTGGAAGTATACCTATGTAGCAGGATGCCAATGGATGGTTGTTACAACTAGTGTTCTATGCTAGAAGAATATTGTCTAATGTCAAGAAAAACTATTCAGTAAATCGAAAGAGAGTGTCTTGACATGATCTACTCCATTAAGAAGTTTTGGTATTATTTTCTCAAACATTTCTCATTTTTTCATGTAGATCATACAGCTCTAGTTTACTTGGTCAAGTAGCAAAATGTCACTGTATTACCTGCCTAATGGATTCTCATGCTGCAAGAATTTGAATACATAGTCTCCTTTGCCTCTTCTTGCTTTCTCTATCTTTGGCCATCCATCCCTCTCCTTGTCATGGCATCCTTCCAGCTTGCCACTGAGAAGTTTATAGCCATAAACCCTATTTCCCTTAGAGATGCTCAACGAGTCCATACACCTCACCTAATTCACCAATCTCCCATGGAGCTCTACTCTTGTTCACCCTGATATCCAATTCATCCTAAAGCAATTGATCAATGGATCCACTATCCAATCTAGGGCAACACATACAAGCTCTCCATACAAGGAGTATAGAGGATGATTTGCTTGCCTTCCCATGGTGAACAAGACCTGCAATCCCTCCCCACTACCACCATGAAAAGCAATCTTCAGCCCATTGTCAATAAGGAGTGTTGGCTAACTAATCTAGTCAATGACCACAAGAGCAAACTCAATACCCTCAGATTATTGCTCAATGCCATCTACCTACAGGCCAAGGCATTCAATGTCTCCAAAAAGGTAGTGACCCTTTTTTTCTCTCCTCCTGATACTCCTATTGCTTGGGTGCATATACTTTTCAATAGCCTCTTCATCAAGGTGAATCACCTATCCCATAGGTACTCTACTATCAAAACTATCTAGGTGGTATGTTGACGAGACTTCACCATTCTCTTCCCCCCACCTGCCCTTGTTGACCTTGTTCTCTAGCTTTCCTCATCATCAACAAAAAGGTAGCGTCCCTTTTCTTCTTGCCTCTTAATACTCCTATTACTTGTGCACATGTACTTTTGGATTTTCTCTTTTTTAGAGGCACTGCATTATCAAATCCATCAAGGTGATGTGTGGATGACACTTCACCATTCTCTTCCCCCTACCTACCCTTATTGACCGTACCTACCAGCTTTCCTCTCATTGGTGGACATACATCTCCTAGTCTCATCCTGAGATAGAAGCTCTGGTAGATCCCATCTTCCCAATCATTAAGGAGACCAAGAGAGCACCAAGGTGCTTGAAAGGGAGGAGTAAACACTCAATTCCATTGCCTAGAAACCTATTGAGCAAGACCACCCACCAAAGGAGTTCCACCATCCTCCATGCCCCAAGAAATCTATCTTTGCCACCATCTTCTCCGCCAAACTTGTCCTCCTCAAATTAAAGGGCCAGAAGTGCCTAAGGAAAGTGGAGACCATAGATGAAACCAAGCCCCTTGCTCCCATTTTTTCCCTCACTAGTCTAGATGTCACCACCCTTGTGGCCACACCCCTCCCTGCTAACTCAAATCAACAACTTGTCATCATCCCACTCGAGATTAGTTGGGAGATGGCTCACCAATAGTAGGACTAGCGACCTATTGCAATATGCAATCACACCCACTCTGTAACCTGTTTGTATGGAACAACAAGGCAAATCATCACATCAACAATAAACCTTAGACTAGGTCACTTTACACATGCTTGATTAAAACCACGGTAGTTGAAATACAATGGTCCCTTTCCACTCTCTGCCACTTACCAATATCACCTACTATAAGTCTATAAAAGGCACTCATCCCCACACATTTTATCCCATCATTATCATTCAGTTGTACTTGCATTATACTTCAATAATATCAATTGTTCTCTTTTGTCATTACTTACGATCCATTATGATTGTCTTCTTGCTCATTAGTGATCCATTATAGCATGCTTCTTAATAGTTTAACATGGTATTAGAGCAATTATTACTCTTAATTAGTCATTAGGTTCACAAATAAAGTCAAATATATCATTATAGTTTGAATTTTTGGTTCCCCCTTCTCTCCATGAGTCTCTTACCTACCTGCATAGCTACCTACCTACCTTGGAGGGCTTGGATCTCTCTTTCTAGGAGGTTTCAGCTATACAATGAATGGGAGGATCTTTCTCCACTCAAGATGATTCTCTATATGACTTCAAAACCTGATATTAAGCTCTACTTGCTCTAGCATTGCACTTCTTTCTCATCGCTACCAAGTTTTCACTTGATCCCTATTGTATAGTTCACATTGCTTGTACCCACAATAATATCTCCTACTACCATAGGGCATTTGAAGCCCACTATATGAGCTTCCTCCTCACAAAAAATCTCACCAGATGGGTGCTTCCTTGAGCTGCTATGAATGAAAAACCAATTGCTTCTCAGAAACCTTGAGTAGGTAGCCATAGCCACTTGACTTCAAGCTCAAATATCTCTTCAATCTCTTACTTCCTTTGGTTAAATCATATCAATGACACTCTAGTCTACTCTAGCACTCAGTTTCCAACAAGGCTTAGTAAGGGGAATATTAAAGTTGAAGATTCAACATTGAAGATTCATTAAAGCATAGTATATATTGATACTCAATGTCTCTCGACACTAGAGCTCCTTATGTCTCTCAACACATTCAATTTCAACTCCTTTGCTAGTTTGATCTCAATTATTTGCTACTATTCTTGTAATCAAAATGGGCAAGCATTCACCCTTATGCCATTTCAAAGGTGTTGGGTTCCATACATGGCAAATGAGGATCAAGCTCACCTTGATGGAGAAAGGCTTGTCGTCCATCACAAGTGGTCAAGAGAAGAAGCCAAGGGAAGCTGCACTCTTAGTAATATGGGAGAAAAATGATGAATAGCACAAGTTATTATCAAGCTCAAACTTGATGATAACTACATTCATCATGTTGATGATTGTGAAACCTCCCAAGCAACATGCAATTAGAAACCTTATTTGAAACTAACTCAAAATCCTCCAAATATGGTTTGTTGATTGAATTTTTTAGGCTTGAAATGAAGTGTACTACTTCACTTGCAAATCATTTGAATTATATGGAATCCTTGTTGACACAACTTGCAGTAACCAACTTGAAGATGATAAACAAATTTGCATTAGTGTACTTCTCAAGAGTTCACCACCTAAATATGATCATGTGTCTACCACACTAATCAACATGCCAAATTCAAAGCTAATTGACATTAAAGCCTCTCTCCTTAAAGAGGAAAAGAAGATAAAAAACAAAGGAGAAACAAGTACCTCAAGAGGAGACCAAAAACTCCTCTATGTGAAGGACAAAGGAAAGAATGAGATAATTTTTTATTTCTTTAGAAGACCAAGGCATATTAAGAAGTTTTTTCATGCTAGAAAAAGATCTCAAAGAGCATTCCTTGCAACAGACAAAAAAGATGAAGACAACAATGAAGAAGAATAATAATAATAAGACACTCAAGAGCAAAATGATAGGGCCCATATGTCCTTCTTTTGCACCTAGATTTTGATAGAAAATTTTAGATTTTGTGTGTGTACTTGCCTAATGTTCTTTCCACAAACTCTTTTACTCCTCATGTAACATGTGCACCACATCCTCTACACACTTAGTGAGGCCTTGTGACAACCTCTAGCTTTATATGGTTGCTTTTCCCATGTCTACACTTAGCAAGGTTCTACTCATAATAGCATGTATATACTCAATGCTTTTTATGGTTGTGATTGAGGAGGGGTATTGAGAAATGTGCAATAAAACCCACTCTATAGCCTCCCTGTATGGATAGTAAGGCAAATGTGATGAACCTACCATGGGTTTGTCTTGGGGTAGGGGTGAGCTGCCCCGTGGAACATGCCTCATGAAGTATTACCCACCACTCGGCAGTCCCACAAGCATGCAGAAGCATAACATGACATGACATTATAGAACACCAAGTGAGCTGGGGCTAGAAAGTAAGGGCCCCTCTTGAGGGTTAAAACTTGTATTTCTTGGAGGCATGAAGGCAAGAGAGCATTTACAAGAGAAACAGAGGGCTAGAGGGACTTACACACATCCAACTCGAATCAATATACTGTGGGGGTGAGGGTTTGGCTCTAAAGGCTCATATTCCTCATACACACCTCCTCTTGAAGAATCCAATGTCCTTGTTGAGTCTCAAAACCATAACTTAGAGCCCAAGGGTGGTTGTATGAGAGTGACATCCAAATTTGGGGGTCTTAACACGACTCACTATCAAGTCAATTAGTGTGAGTGTCTACTTCCTAGACTCTTAAGTACAAAAGTTTGGGGGTCTTTTGCTAATTGGCGATCAAGCCAGTGAAGGTCTGCCGCCCACTAGGTGCCATGCCCTCTAACTTGATTATAAGTGTAAAACATGATCTTTTCAGACTTAAAGTTAGGTAGAATCCACTAACTCAATTTACAACTATGGAGTGGCCAGGGCTAGCTTGACTACAATTACTTGACTCTTTATTGTGCACTTCAATCCATCCACATGCTTACCATATTTACAAGCACAGAGTGGAGGGTAACCTAGCTAAGACAAGTTGTGCACACTTGCCCCAACACATGGCCTGGCAGTATGAGTACGCAGAAACTACCACTAGACTTGGAGTCAAGGTGGGAAGCTTAATGGAGAGCATGCCACATTGACAATGCAAGGGCCTAGAAGGTGGCACCTTGCAAATGGTGGCCCTATTTGGCCACATCAGTCAATCCATGATAGGAGAGAGCATTTGACCATGTTGAAGTGGCTGCATCCCTCCACCTATGTGAGACATCATTTGACCACCACGGGGTAGCTGCATGTCTCACCATCTAAGAAGTGTGCCTTGAGCACACACCTCCCCTTGAAAAGAGTTGGGCCTTAATTGTCCAGATCTTCACTTTAGCACAAGTATTCTTCTTAAAGGGGACAACCAATGTCTTGTGAAGGTGGCATATGCCGTCTCCTTGTGCAGAAGGCGCAATCCCAACACTTCGCACCATCCGTCTTCTTTCTCTTGGATATTTTGGGGATGCAACCCTTGGAATATGAACATACCAAGGAATATGTGGTGCTACTACATATCTCTTTGTGCACAATCAGAGATCCATTTCTCTTGCATCAATCACCCTTCCTTGCATTAATGCACGCCTGGAAACAGAATATTGAGGAGGGGGGCTAGGGCCCATCTTGTGTGGACTAGGTAGTTAGAGCACCTGGACAAAGCATGGTGACTTGACAGGTTGCATCAAATTTCCATGCTTGCAATGCAAGGTTCATCTCCCCTATAGTCAAAACCATTGGGCCTTTGTCATCCAGATACAACTTTATCACATGCAAGTTTGGTAGATAGCCCTTAGACAAATATTTCCATGATATGTCTACATGTATATTGTGACCCTTTGTTGAGTATTGAATGACTATATTTTTAGCTATTTTTTGTTGATTTTTGGATGGTTTTTGGTTGATATAAGTGTGTGTTTATTGAATTTGGATGACTTTAGAAGAAATTTTGGATAGTTTGATTATGTTTGGGAGAGTCATGATGGGTTTTGGTGGTTGATATATGATGTTTTGATAGGTTCTTTGATGAGTTTGTTTGGTTTTGTTATGGTCTATTTTTATCTGTTCTCTTTCTGTTGGTGAGGTTGAGATGGTGAATAAGTTTTTTGAGGATTTATTAAGAGGGTTTTGAATAGCTTTGGATGGTTTGAAGTGTTTTTGGTTGAAGCTATATGGTTTTTATGTTTTTTTGTTGATTCTCTATTGAGCTTTTTGTAGAGCCTCTATCTTTGTTCTACTTTTTTCTTGTTTGCTCTATGAATATTGCGAGGGATGGATGCTTAGTTTGGGAATGTTTTGTAATCTTGGAAGAGGAATAATGCAAGCTCAAAATAGCTCGAAGAAGTGAAAATAACTGAAGAAGACTTGAAGTGAAGACTATAGTGACAGTGATGGTAGTGAGCTCTCAAGGGACACTATAGTAGCTTTGATGACTCTTCATATCAGATATACCTCTTGGGAGGGGGTATCCATGATGAAGAGAGGATTATTGATTGTAATTCCTTTGTACTATTGAGTGAGGATACATGTGAGAGAGATCAAGTATGAGAGATAGTCATTTCTATGCTAAAGAACATTGTATCTATATGAGAGATTGAGAGAAGACTATGAAGACATTGAAGATGAATACTATGTGATGAAATTCCATTCAAACTAGAGCATTCTTTTGTATTTTCGTGGTTCTTTGATGGATTTTAAGAAGCATATGAAGAATGTGATCAATTTTGTTAAAGATAAAGCTATGGGAGATTTTTTCTACGATGTTGCGTGAAGATTTGTTGTGCTTGGTGTTCTTTTCCCGTTGTGGTTATATAAAGGATGAAAAAAAGCTTGTTGATGAGTTCCATAGAGCTCTCAAGAGAATGCCAAGAAAACAAGGATCTTACTGCAAGAAAATCTATATTGTATTCATTAACAAGCTTGTTTTCATTCTTTATATAACCACAATAGGAAAAAGAACACCAAGCACAATAAATCTTCATGCATCATCATAACAAGAATCTTACACGGCTTTATCTTTAACAAAGTTGATCGCATTCTTCATATGCTTATTAGAATCCATCAAAGAACCACAAAGACATAAAAGAATGGTCCATTTTGAATGGAATTTCATCATATAGTATTCATCTTCAATGTCTTCATAGTTTTCTCTCAATCTCTAATATAAATACAATGTTCTTTAGCATAGAAATGACTATCTCTCATACTTGATCTCTCTCCTCACATATCCTCACTCAATAATACAATGGAATTACAATCAATAATCCTCTCGTGGTCATGGATACCCCTCCCAAGGGTATGTCTAATATGAAGAGTCACCAAAGCCACTATAATGCCCCTTGAGAGCTCACTACCATCACTATCAATGCAATCTTCACTTTAAGTCTTCTTCAGCTACTTCTTTCACTTCTTTGAGCTATTTTGAGTTTTTATTCTTCCTCTTCCTTAATTGCAAAACATGTCTAAGCTAAACATCCATCCCATAGAATATTCACAAAGCAAACAGAACAAAAGTAGAACATAGATAGAGGCTCTACAAAAGCTCAACAGAGGATACACATAAATCATAAAAACCATACAGTTTCAACCAAAACCACTTCAAACCATTCAACACACTCTCAATCAATCCTCAAAACACTTATTCATCATCTCAACCTCACAAATAGAAAGAAAGAAAATCAAAAGAGAGGTAAAATAGACCATAATAGAACCAAACAGACTAATCACAGAACCTATCAGAACATCATATCTCAACCAAAACCCATCATAACTTTCCCAAACATAATCAAACTATTTTAAAATAATTCTAAAGTCATCCAAATTCAATTAACAAACCCCCATATCAACCAAATACCATCTAAAAATCAATAGCTAAAAATACAATCGTTTCAACACTCAACATATCCCCAACTTAGTCAAGGAGCATCCTCATGACCTTAAAAAAGTATAATGGAATCTCAAAATACTAGCTCATCACTTTTTCTTCATCATCAATTAATCAGCATTCAAGAATCAACCTCAACCCCATCAACCTTTACAAGAACTTGGATCTAGCAAAAAATTTGATGAAAGGAAAACACCTTAAAGTATAGATCAAACCTTAGTATGCCAAACTAGAACCAAACAAACTAGTAAAGGATATAAGAGTCTTCTGCATGGCAGCACATAGTCATGCATACAGTCTTCAACTTTAACCTCCAACCAGCTTAAATCAACTTCACCTTCAATCTTCTTCAATAGCAACTTCATCATCTCCTTGTGAAAATGATAGTATATATATACCACAGATATCACAAAACATAGAATATAACACCCACAAATACACAACAAAATATAGTTTGAATGGCACCAATCCCCAACAATAGAGAGCTAAAAAGAAAGAAAATTTTCATTAAAAAGATGGTACATCCAAAGACTACACCATTGCTATGTAGGATTAAGATACTTCTTCTTAAACTTCATGCTAAGCTTGAGACATTCTAGGGTTTTACTTTCATCCACAAAATGGAGAGGTATATTCTGAAGGAACTGCAGACAACACATCCTTCCCAAAAAAGATAATGAATTTGGTAGGAAATTCTTGGACAAAGTAATAGAGCACATCCATCTTAGCAATAGTAACATCCTCATTGGAATTTATTGTCAAATTTGGAATAGTCTTTCAAGTGTTCAAATTGGACTGTTGATGCATGAAGGCAAGATACCAACAGAAATGTGCAATAAGATGTATAGAGGTATCTTCAAATTGAGCATGCACATGAGTAAATTGAGACAGGATCTCAACCATGCTAAAGAAGTCTCCCATGACCTAGGAACGAGAGGTCAATTAAATACTGGTCTCCTGTCATCACATAATCATGTAAAGTCCATTGCAGTAGATGGAGGATGTCATTATCAAATCTAGGAGTATCCAATACATATTGAGGCAGAAGATTGATATATTCTATAAAGGAGGTGGAATAGGAATGAGGGTAAAACTTTGAAGACATGGACATGACACATCATAGAAAGATGGAAAGTGTAAGGATAATGATGTTGGAAATGGAGGAAATTATAGTAAAAAATCTTTAAGTGATTCTAAACAAAAGGTGGAAGGAATAGGAGGAACAACAAGAGAAGGATCTCTAGGAGGAGAACATGTACAATAAAAGGGCAAGGAGTAAAAATTGGAATATGGGGGAATGAAGTAGGGATAAAAGATAAAAGAGGAATGGGATCAAGTTTAGTGGTAAGAAAATGAATATAAAAATGATGGCAAGCATTAATGAGGGAATAGAAAATAAGATCATGAGGATAAATAGAACAACATAATTTAAAATTCTAGAAGAACTCCTCAATGAACAAAGGATTATCAACAATGTGTTGTAACACTTTAGCAGGCAATTGTTGGATATCAAACTTATAAAAAGTACTCTGTCAGGACCCATGATAGCATCATCCAAAGGAGGATGCCAATAAACTCCTTGACACCATTATGTGCACTAATGAAAATTTTACAGACCATCCACAAGATCAAAATCCACAAAATGTACATACAATATAGCTTGCAAAACTACATCCCCCACATTGATATTCAAATCCTCCTCATCTGGAATCTCCAAGTCCCCTTTAATATACATGAAAGAGAGCAATCTAACTTGAGGATCAAACAGGTCATCCAAGGCTTTGTTAAACAATGATTTAACTAAATCACTCAACCAAAGATTGTGCCAACCACCCTCTAGAGGCTCTAAATCCATGTTACTCAAGAAGATATATAAAGCCAACCTCTGCTGATGATATTTAAGCCAAAAAGAGGGCGGAGGGGGGACAAGTTTATTGTAATAGGCAAAAGCTTCCTGCACAAATTCCATACGATGTTATAACCTTTCCAACTTGGCAGCAAAGGCACCACACATCCTAGCATGTTCATGTAAATTTTCCAGCTCCTCCCTATAAGGCACAATAGAAGGCATAACAAGAGTAGGAGGGGAAACAAAGAGGGTAACTATTTTAGACTGCAACTCATCAATATGCTTATGTTGATATTCCATAGTCACTTGGGCATGTTTCAATTCACCCTCACAAACACTAAGCTTCATGGCCAAAGTAAGCATATCTGCCAAATCATCATTATTATTTTTAGTGATGGATACCTTATCTGTCTCCAAGCTTGCAACTTCAACTTCTAGCTCTCAAATGGTAGCTTTCTGAGAATCCATTACAATAGTAGCTCCTTGCATTTGTGTATGGATGTCATTGAGGGTAGACCTTTTTGAAGCCAAATCTTCTAACGCCTTACTCAACTAACACATCAAGGAATCCACCTTATTTTGGAAGGAGGCAAAAACTATCGTGTAGACAGACTGGAGGTAGGAAATCCAAGATGTTTCCATTGTTGTTTGGACATTTGATGAGCTGGGAAAACAAGGTGCCAGTAAAATCAATGTCTAGAGGGATTTGTGAATCTAGTGTCCCTTCATTTTTTATCACAAACAAATTAGGACATGCAAGGAAAAGTGGAAGGGAGCTACTTGACACCTCAGGTATCAGAATCTGTACCACATGGGTTGGAACAGGGACATGATCAAAAGGACCATGTGTATGGCACTTCTTTCAAATGATCTTAATAGGGGAAACATATGCTAAATCGGAATGGGCTTGAATAGGAGGAGAAGGAATAGAAGGAGGATATTTCTAATGGAAGTGGAATAGGATCAGGCATAGGAATGCCACCTAGGGGAGGTGCTAATTGAATGATCTTCTATAGAAAAACCCCATAGGAAGTAGTGCTGAGTTAACCCTTCTTTACATGCTATAAATGCTTATCCATTTTAGCCAATAGAAAGGTTGTCTAGTTAAACTTAAGCCCCTCAAGAATTCTGATAAACAAAGTGAATCGTCCTCTAGACAAACAGTTGGATGCAAGCTTACTTGACATGAATCGGTCCTAGAGGAATTGACATAACTACTTCCATAAAGGAGAGACAAACTGTTGGATGCAAGATTACCTAACATGAATCGGTCCTAGAGGAATTGGCATAACTACTTCCATAAAGGAGAGGAAATATGTGCCAATGAGACTCCTGAACTGGTGATAACCTTATTTGCTACCAAAGGATTAGATGTCTCCTTCTGCAACAAGGCAATGATCTCCGCAGTGGATAATAAATGGTTGCACTAGGCATAGGGGAAGCTACAAAAGGCATGAACAAGGTCTCGTTGATAGTAGCAGGGGATAAATAGAACTGATGGCCATAAACCAAACCCGAAAGCTTATTGTAAGTCTCCAGAAAAGAGTAACACAACTTGGCATCCATTGAAGGGAATTTCAAGGCCACAAAGAGATGAAGACTAGCCTTATGAATGCAATCTGCATCCAATAAGAGAGAATAATCATGGACTAGAAGAGGAAGATGTTGAATAATAAGCATTGGAGGTTCAAAAAGGTGCCATTTAGACTATTTAAGCAAAATCACACAAAACCAAGAAAACAAAGGAGGAAATTCCTACAAAACACCAATACACAAACCACAATTGAGATAGAAAAATGGAAGGAAAATAACAAGACTGACAAGACTAAACCAGACAACCCCAAGCAATCAATCCACAGCCTACGAAAAAATACATGACCTATGTACACGTGCAATTGTAAGCTTTATGCTATGTAAACAAATAGGCACCCTAATCCCCCATAATCAAGCAATCCAAATAAAATATACTCGATTCACATCGTATCCCTAACTCGGACTAAAGTAAAGAGACAATAACAGAATGATGATAGAACCATTGACAATAGATTGGACATGACCAAACTACCATTTACTTGATTATTCCCAACCTCATAAGCGAATGTTGTCAACCTAAGGTGCGATGAAGTGGTTGGGTGCGAACTACATGGATTCCTTTTATAGGTGAATTTTTTACTTTGCAATTTATTATTAAATTATCCATTAATTCATGGTTTATTGAATTATATAACCCAACCCCTCTCACATTTAGGCTGAACTTCGGTCTCTACTAATGCAATTCCTTGTTACAAATTGGATGATGTTTGGTGCAAAGCATATGTATGCATGATGGTGGGGGGCTCATTTTATTTACAAATTGAATGTGTCTACAACGCGTATGTGCATGCACTGTGGACCATCATGGGTAAGTTTTAATTTACAAAATTATGTGGGATATTATGCCATGTGCTCGTGCAATGCGGCGAAGGTTCCATTTACAAGTTAACGATCAGTTGATTTTAATTTAAGATTTTATGGAATGCACTTTATTAATTTTGTGGGTGCAACGGTCGAATTACTTTTATTTACAAATTACATGTGTGTTATAATGCACTTGAAGAAGGGAAAATAAAATGGAACCTCGTAATGTGTATATTCTAGTTGCAAAGTTTGATGGCACGGTGGAAAAGAACCAGTACAATTCCCATGTCTAGAAAAAATCCACAAACAAGAGTGCAATATGTTGACCATCATAGAGAATTGATTAAAAAAAAAAACTCGAGGATTAATATCCATCAATTAAAACGATAAGAGGGTCTGGTTTATATTGTGAGTTATGCCTTTTTTTTTTTGTATTCTTAGTAAGTATGCTTATGTTTTTTTTTTTCTGTTTCATTTTCATTTGTGATTTTTTTCTATTTTTAAAAAATATGATTATAATGTCAGCTTGTTTGTTTTGGTGGATTTTATTTATGTAAATCGTATGTGAGTTAGGTTATCTTTTGTTGGGTTTTTATACGTTGGTTTGTGTTTTTTTTTGTTTTTATTTTTTTTAAATTTTGGCTATTATGTTTGTGTTGATGTTTTTTTTTTCAATTATGATCTCATGTTGGTAAAAATAAATTAAGAATGGGTGGATTTTGGTAGGAAGTATGTTAAAAATTTTAGGGTTTTTTTTTGGAATTTTAGAGCAGTTTTATGCATTTGTATGGATTTTCCATGAATTCCAGTTTTGATGAAATTTTCAATTTTATTTTTGATTTTTTTATTGAAATTTCCCTTTTTGAATGAGTTGTCCCAATTTTCAATTGTTTTTAAAAAATATGTAAATTTTTAGTAAAATTTTCCATTTAATTTAATTTTTACGAATTTTATGGGATTTGTTTTGTTTTTTATATAAAAATAATTATGTAATAAAAGGCGGGTATTAGTGACATGACATGTGATCAACAAGCTGCGTGTGAATAGTAGCAAATCTACAACTCATGGAAGACTGACACACGTCCTCATGCATGAACGGGGCCTTAAATGGCACGCATGCATGAACCAGAAAATTTGTGCACGAGAACAACCACGAAAGAACAACCACACACGAGACCAACATGATCCACATGAATGAGGCATGCACGATCATGAGCACAACACAAATAAGAATTGTGGGACGCAACACAAGATTGAACATGAACTCCCACGATGTGTTTGATGGGGGGGGGGGGGGGGGGGGGGTCAAATTAAGAGTGAATAGCCCAAACATGGGAGGGGGGACTAAATTAGGGGTAGGGGGGAAATTTTGGGAGTTGGGGGAGAATTTATGGTGAGGAGAAGGGAGGATTTTTTTTTTCTTTGGAAGGTGGGGAAGGGGAAATTTTATTTATTTTTAGGGGGGCTAGAAATGGTTTAGGCCAGTGGGGGTGGAATTATGGGGGGGAAAGGATTTGGGGGGGGGGGTGAAGGGTTTGGGTAGCTTGGGGGGTAGGCGGCTTGGGGGCAAGGGTTGGCAGGCCGGAGGGGAGGGAGGGTAGGATAGGGGCAGGTGGCGGGAGGTTCGAGTAAGCTAGCGAGTGGGGGTACGGTTGGTGGGGCATGGTAGGGAGGGTGTAGGGTAGTGGCGGGGGGAATGGGGGGTGTGGGAGGTGGGGGATCCATTGGTGGCTGCGGTGGGCTAGGTGGGGAAAAGGCAAGGGGTCGGGAGGATGGGCGAAGGGGGGAAGGGAAGAGTCGAGGAGGAGGAGGAGGGGGAGAAGGAAAAGAGGGAGGAGGAAAGGAAGAGAGGGAGGAGGAGAGGAAGGAGGAGGAGGAGGAGGAGGAGGAGGAGGAGGAGGAGGAGGAGGAGGAGGAGGAGGAGGAGGAGGAGGAGGAGGAGGAGGAGAGAGAGAGAGAGAGAGAGAGAGAGAGAGAGAGAGAGAGAGAGAGAGAAGGAGAAGAGAGGAGAGGGGTGGGGTGGGTACAAGAGGGAACGAAAAGGGGAAAACTTTTATTATTTTTTAAAAATTAATTATTGTTTAAGATTTTGTGTGTTTAAAAAAAGCATAAAAAATAAGAGTGCCCTCCGTCCTGCGCACTAACGTGGGCCTGGGGTAAAAATTTGTAAATTTACCGTGAGACAGAATCAAATGGGAGTGCAAGGGTAAAAAAATTTGACATGATGGGATCAGACGGAAGCGGAGAAAGCACACATGGACCGGATGTGAAATGGTGGACACACTGACACGTAAGAAGAGGCAAAAACTAGTGTTCACATGGAAAAAGAATAAAAACGCAAATGAAAATACACAAAAAAACAATAATGCAAAATTCGTTGACTAGAATAGAGTGAAAAAAAAATAAAAAATATTTGAGCAAAGGTGCCACACATGCCTTTCAAGTCAAAATATAGTTTTGACATGAATGGGGCATGTTCACATGGAAAAAATAGAAAAACAAAACTCAAAAACATGATAAAATTTTTAATAACAAGAATTTAAAAAGTCAGAATGGAATGCAATGAGAAGGAAAAATGTTCGAATTAGTGAGATGGATAGGAATATTGAGTCGAAACATGGTTCTGAGGACAAATGGGGTGGTTCACCTTGAAAAATGATAAACATACACATGAAAATCCAAACAAAAATTAATTTGAGGCAATCCATCAGGCAAAAAAAAGGAGCCATGAAAAGTAAAAATGTCCAAGGAATAGTATTAGACAGGATTGCTAAGTCAAAATGCAATTCTAGTGGAAGAAAGATGTGTTTACATGGAAAAAGTGGCAAAAACATGTAGAGAAATACAATTAAAAATTAATAACAAAAATTTGATAATTTTAAAGGGGAGAGAAAAAATGAAAATTATCCACGAGGATCAATAGCTTGAGACTATCGAAATGATAAGCCAAATGATAAAACTATTGAAATGGCCAGAGAAGACCGCACAAACAGGTTAGAATAGGGCAGGTGGATTAGAAAGGGACCTCAAAAAGACATAAAGAAAACAAGATATCATGTAAGGATCAATTCATAGGATGGTCATGAATGTATGCTAAGGAGACGTGCAGTGATGCATCTCTACACTTAAAACGTGAACAAATTGATTTAACTAATCAATAGGGGCCTGACACTTGACCATAACCTATACCCTTATGTTCCCATACTTAAGACATGACAAACACATAAATAAACGCAAGGGGTAGAGTTAGAAACACTTGGCCCATTCGGTTGGTCAATGGAGACTATCATTGACATGCATTGGGGAGTCGAAGTCATCCATAGGAGAGGTACCAAGGCTCACCACATCACTCTTCCAACATGGTAGGGACCAAGCAGCAACACCTAGGGAGGTAGCTTTATTGATGAAGATTCGCGAAGCCATTGATGGTGAAGAATACAATACTCAATATTGACAATCACTCGCGTTGGGATGATAGATCAGTCTCTTGTCCCATACCTCACATCATTTGGAGAGGAGTGAAATGAGACCCATATATCATGCCTATTATAGAATTCTACTTGGGGAATGATGTAATGGAAGTATGCTAGTGTGCACAAGTAATGGTGCATCTATGCATCCCAACCCGTCTCACATAGGTGCAAGAAGGAAGGCCATGAAGCCATATAGTGTAGTGCACAGAACAGAGTGATGTGTCCTATGATGATGATAGAGGTCCGACCTATCTGTGGATAGGGAAATAGAAATATACATGATTTCCAGTGTCATAATGCCCCTCGAATCCTCTCAATTGATTGAAGGAAAAATCAGTCACACTCAGCTCTCCCTCTATCTCGCGCTTTGTTTATGAATACAGAAGGGCAACCCGATTCCTAACATCCATTAATTTAATCCTTACTACCCACTTATGTGAAGGTTGTATGCCTTGTGCGCAATTGATGGTGCAATAGTGTATCCTACCTTCTGCTGACATACGTGCAAGATGGAAGGCCATGGAGTCTTATAGTGTTGTGCACAAAAATAGATCATGTTTTGTGTATTGAGAGGCCCCAACCCGTGCGTGCAATGCTCCATTCACGCTTCTCAGTTCTCAATTGATTTAAGGGGCAAGGACTAGATACTCACCCCACCCTCTATCTCACACTTTGCTGATAAGTACAGAGGGCATCTTGTACACGCATCCCCATCTCATTAAGATGAAGGCTCACATCACTCAAGGGGTTGTTGATGAAGATCGGTGTTGGCTTGTTGATAATGTCAACTTGTGTCTACTGATGAAGAGGCATACCCAAGGAGGTAGCCGATAGATCAAGAACTTATATTGGAATCTAAGAACACGTCATTTATTAAAAGAGATAGATGCTCTGCAGAATTTCATAGGACATAGCACACCAAGTGAGGTGTCTTCTTCAAGAACTGGATCTTGGAAGGTCAATTGAGGAATCAACTGATCTAGACATGAGGTATTACCATCTTTTCCATAGCCATCTTCCCACCCAAGAGTGTTTGCCACCTTTTCTCAGAGCAAGGCTTGATATGACAGGGAATTTCTTCCTTTTCTCCTATAACACTTTTTATGTTATTATTATTTTTAAAAAAAATTATTCTCTCAAGGATGTTTCCACCTTCTCTCGAAGACTAGGTTGGCATGGCAGGAACCGAAGTCCTTTTCTTCCATAATCTTTTTTTTTCTTTTTTGGGGTTTAATTTTTTTTCTTTTTGTTCAAAGGGCTAGAACATTACGTATTAGAACCATCCACGCTACCACTAGTAGGATTAAACACGAAGGTAGTAGAGTGAGGGTGGGAGGTGGAACCAAGGAGACAGAAGCCATCATCTACCTTGTCCAAAAGCAAAATGATGGCTACTATCAGTAGCAGTATGCAACGCATTACCAATTGAGGCCCAAGGGATAAAGGGGCTATCAATGATGATTGTCAAGATTCCTCAGGAGGGTAATACTTCTTTAGGAAATAGTCATTGATGAGGAAGGGATCTTCGAAGACGTCCATGGCATGTATCTAGACAGAGCTGTTAGGCTTGACATCAAGTATCTTGTAGGGCACATCTAGCACTTTTGGAGCTTTCTTGGAAACTTGCTAAATATTAAATCATAGGCGAGGACCAGGTCACCTTCCTTATATTCCTTATGCTTAATGAAGTTATCATGGTAAGTCATCTGCCAAGCTTGTGTGGCTTCCATACATTGTAAAGCCATTCAACATATTTCGTCCAAACATTCTAAGTGTAAAAGAGACGACATTATAAGCGCTCAGTAATAGCCACACGCAAATAGGGAAGCTTGAACTCAACAAAGAATATGGCTTCTATGCCGTACAGCAACTAGAAAGATGTTTGTCCTATAGCAGCCTTATAAGAGGTTATGATTGCCCAGAGGGTCTCTGTAAGTCAATCATTCCAATCACGGTGATGTGCAACAATTGTTCTTGTTAGGATTGAATAGAGGATGTGATTGATAACTTTGACTTGCTCATTGGCTTTTGGATAGTAGGGTGTAGACTTGCGATGGAATACCTTGTAAAGCTCTATTGGTTCTTCCATAATCTTGTTCATCAGAAACTGAGTACCTCTATTACTTACTAGTTCTAAAGGATTACCAAATCAAGTAGTGATATTCTCATACATAAATAGGGCCATACTATTTCTATCATCTCATTTGAGAGATTTGGCTTCACATCACTTCATCACGTAGTTTGTACACAGACCAAAATATATAATATTCTACTTCCTTCTGGTTGGCAGATTGATGGGGCCAATGAATTTAATGCCCCACTTCTTGAATGGCTTTAGGGAAAGGATAGGCTGTAGGACATACCACTGGTTTTGGTAGGGTTTCCCAAAGCATCACAATATTTGCACTAGTTGTAGGAATCTTTATGTAATGTAGGCCACTAGTATCCTATGAACAGAGCCTTTCCGGCGGTCGTTTCTCTTGCAAAGTGTCCTCCATAGGGCTCATCATGGCATGCTTTTAGAACTATCCCTATCTTGTCTCTTGAAACATATCTTCACAACACTTCATCTTTGTCTCTCTTGTACAAAGTGTCACCTAACAAGGTATAGGGGGCTAATTCCAATAGAAGCTTTTTCTTCTCACAATTAGAGATTCTAGGAGGATACTATTGAGTGGTGAAAAGGTTAGATATATTTGCATACCATGGGGTTATAGTTTCAACCAAAAATAGGGAAGTGTTGAGGATGTCTAGGTCATTCTACTCCTCTTCGTCACTCTGGGGGATTTGCAATAGATGATTAGCCAGGACATGGGAGCGACCAAGTTTGGTAAACATTTCAAAATCAAACTCTTAGAATATAAGGAGCCACCTCATCATTTGGCCTTTCACATCTCCCCTCATTCATTAGGAAGGACAATGCCTCATGGTCTACATAAAATTTGAAATGCATTGAGAGTAGGTAGTGTTGGAATTTCTCCAAGGCAAACACCATTGCGATGCACTCTAGCTTTGTCATTATGTAGTTTCTTTCTCGATTAGTTATTTTTCAACTTGCGAGTAGTTAGATTGGTCTAACTTCAAGGAGCCTTTTTAATAAGATTGCACCTAACCCTTTGACTGGTGCATCAATGGGCACATAGAATTTCTTCATCCAATTAGGATGTTGTAGGATGGGTGCTTCAATTAGATACTACTTTAGAGTGTTGAACACTTCATCATAAAATCAACAATCCACATAAACTCTATATATTTTCTTAGGAGCTTATACAAGGGGGTTGCCTTTGTTGCAAAGTGTGTAATGAACCGTCTATAATAGCCCACATGGCCGAGGAATCCCCTCAACTGCTTGAGGTTAGTTGGTGCTTTCAAAACTGCAATCCCTTGTGGAAAGACAATGTGTCCTAGAGGAACTCTTGAAGAGACTTTGAAGACACATTTGTCGGGGTTGAAAGAGATCCAATACTCTTGACATCTATCATGGCACTACTCCAAGTGTCGCCAATGCTCATGGATTAGGTTGTAGACATAAAATTCATCCAAGTATACCTCAATGAAATCATATAGATGATTTTGGAATGTAGCCATCATCACTCTTTGAAAGGTAATAGGAGCATTATAGAGCCCAAATGGCATCACTCTGTAAGTATAGGTTCCCCATTATATTTTCAAGGTTGTTTTGGATTGATCTTCTTCTACTATCTAGACTTGGTTGTATCCACTGAATCTATCCAAGAGGGAATAGAGCTCATGTCCAGCCACTGTGTCCACTAATAGTTCGTCTATGAAAGGAGTAGGGAAACGATCCTTCTTTGTCTTGGAGTTCAAATTTTGGAAGTCCACACATATTTGCAACTTCCCATTCTTCTTGGGTACTATCACGATGGGCAAAATCCATTCACTATTGGCCACTAGATAGATAAACTCAGCTTTAAGAAGATTTAACCATTTGAACTTCACCATGGCAAAGTAATTTGGATTTATACACATCTGTCTTGCTTCACAGGTTTGGCATCAGGCTTGAGGTTGATCTGATGTTGACACACCATGGGATCAATCCCCTTTAAATCTTTATACAACCATGCAAACACATCCAAGTTTTCCTTCAATAGGTCATGTAGGATCGACAACTCCTCTTTTTCGAATACAGATATCCACATTCAGATGACATTTAGTACCATATGTATCCATGAAAGTTAATTGCTTTTCACCTTCTACTTCATAGATGAAGGTCCCATGACTACTCATGGGTATAGATCCAACTCCTTCAAGGGAGTGTCCTCCTCATCTGATGCTCCACTAGAAGCGACTTCTTATTTCCATGGGGGCTCAGATGACTTGTTGGGATATTGAAATGGTATCATGGTTATTTCAAATTTTATGGGAGAGTTACTTATCTCTTAACTTGGGGACTCATCTTTTGAGAATGCCTCTAGGAACATCACCTAACAATAACCATCGGAGTTTTGCTTGGGTTGCAGGATTAGTGTTTGTTGGTAAGGTGCATTGTCATGTCCTTTCTTGAGAAGGGTAAATTAGGGTGACAAGAGCCATTTTTGAAGAAAGGCTTATTCTACATAATCCATTGTTTATGGATATTTTACCTATGATGCGATGCATTTACTAATCCAAAAGATACTAGAGTCATTTTGTCTAATAAATAGTATAGGATCTTTAGCTTCAACCACTTCTAGAACTTCATCCTCATTATTATTCTCTTGTAGTTGTATAGCTTCTTTCATGTTTCTTTCATTATCTTCCTTTTGACTTTCATCCTCGTCTTTGACTTGTCTCGGTCTTTGTGGGAGATTTGTACAAGAAAAACATACTCTTTGTTGTATCCTCTACTTCTACTTCTAACTCTACTCTAGTGACAGTCTCTATCTCAGGTTTTGTCTCTTGCTCTACTACAGCCATGTAATAGGAAGAATAGTACATCCATGCCTCTCTCACACTATAACATGTATTTTTAGAAGTCATTCTGGGTTTAGGCAGCAAGTATTCATCAATCGGTAAGGATTTCACTTCTTTGCAAAGTTGGCTTACAGTGCCTATTGTTAGGGACTGTGCCTCTATTTTCTTGGAAAAGATCTATTTGACTGCTTATTCATTTGCTAATGTGCCATTTTTTACTTCATTGGAGGAGTATTACGTTAAGAATTTTATGGAACTGGATCCATGATCTTTTTGCAAACCATACAACTTGATTATCACCTTATTGGGTTCTCTACCTAGGGTTAGGGTTCCCTTGAACGAATGTATTTGTGCTCTTGCTTTAAAAAGCCATGATCTTCCCAGAAGAAAAGGATATGAGGTTCCATAGGAATTCAGTTTCACCATCAAATAAATCAGTACAATAGTCTCATCTTGGGAGAGTTGTCTTCACATAAGGGAGAACACCCAAGGGCTTGATTCTACTCTAGTCTACAAGTCTAATAAGCTATTATGTAGGCTGTATACTTTGCAAGATTAGATCCTTCATTGTCACATCTGTCATTATTTTCACTGATGAACCTCCATCAACAATGCATTTGTTATAAGACATCCTTCAATCCAAATGCCAATCTCTAAAGTACAAGGATCTAGGAAGGCGTTAGCCACATCCACTTCTTTCACAAGCTCTAGGGCTTTATTAGACTTAGTGGTAGTTATCCTTAGGCCTTCTCTTCTTGTCAAGTTGCTTTTAAATATCTTTCAACAATTGGGAGACATCATTAGCAACTGTCAAAATGTTAGGTTTTGTTTGAAGGTGTCTAGGTCTTTGGCTGCTATATTTTTTAATAGGATCCATGAGATTCTCCAATCGGCTAGGGAATGGGGCAACCCCCACTTTTATCTTCCCTCTTTCTTCTAGCTGCGGCAACATCTGCACTTCTTCTATTAATCAAGGTAATTCTACATCCTCTATTTCATGGACCTTCTGGTCCCATCTCTATAATTATCTATGTATACTTCTCTATTGTTGGACGGCTATGTATTGTATCGTTCTATTCTCCTTTGGAAGGTTGAAATTCACCATTTTGACAAAGGGAATGTTCTCTTTTGGAACTGTGGTTCTCTTTTCTTGGCACACGTTATTGTGGTAACTTCCAACTCCACCAAGTTGGAGACAGGTTCTTGGGTCTTCTATTCGAGGTAGGTAATAAATGATAGCTTTCATAGGAGCTGGAATGGGACAATCCTTTGTAGCACAGCCTTCTCCCTTGTATCAATTGCATAAGGGTTTATAGTCCATGGACCTTTGAGAGTTTGGAAATTTGGTGACATGTGTCCCTTTTCTCTACATCTATAATACTCAACTTCTTATCTCTGGCAGCTGTTGTCCTTTGTAACTTTGGGAGGGAAACCTCCTTGGGCCGAAATCAGGATGATCAGACTCTCTAAGCTTTGGTCCTATATCCTAGGTAATCATCTTTGATTTCAACAAGTTGAATATTACTTTCTCATTTTTCTTTCTTCTTTCATGCATCACTTCAAAGATTAGATATCGTCTGTATGGTTCTTTCTTAAACAGTATGAACAAAGGGCCCCATGGATAGTTGGCTTTTTAGTACATTGAGTTGCTAAATGTCCTCCCTAATGGCACTTTCTACACCATATACTAGATTGGATCACATGTCTTTCACCTCTTGCAGGATTAGATATGTTGGCGGTATTCACCTTTAGTGTATGTAGCTATTCTATAATCACATCCATAAGCTCTTTCTTGATGCTTACAATTGAATTGGACAAATAGTCCTTCAAAATTTCTCATCTTGGATTACTTGCAGTCGGACTTTGCGAAGTTTTTGTAATCACTACATAGACTGGTTGGTTGATCTGTGAAGGGTCCTCTATTTTTATTCTGATTTAGAGCTCCAGTTGAGACTAGTGGTTTTGTTGGTTCTAGTTGGTAGGGTTCCATTGTTGTTGTTGAGTTGCCATTTGGGAACTGTTTGAGGCCACTATTGTTGTGGTTGAACTATCATTTGAGGTACTTCTATCTGCATCCACCACTGTGGATACACTGCACTGTACTGCGGCACCATTTTCATGCAAGGGTAAGGATAGGGAACAGTCCCTAGGACTGCATTTGGTGGGTATACCATTTCTAGCATGGAATGAGGTAAGACTCCTCTCCCTAAGGTCATTGATGACATCCTTCCCTTCAACTTCATCATACATTCTTACACCTTCTACTATAGCTTATAGGTTAACTGGTCTTCTCAATTTCACAAACTTATGAACTTCTAGTTGTAGGCCTCTAAGAAAAAATCCCTTCTAGATGCCTTCATTTAAATGATAGTTAGTCCATCTCTTCAGTATGGATTCCACTCTAGAGACATACGGTTTCATCCATTTACCAAAATTAAGTTCATAAACTCCTCTCGCATCTACTCTTCAAAACCTTCACACCTGAATCCCGTGTGCCAAAAGTTCCTGTTGCCTGTCTCTCATACCACTGAAATGTTGCACCTTTAAAAGTGGTGGAAAATATTACCAACAAATGCTTAGGGGTTCTAGCATTATTGGCTACACATGCTACCATGAACTTGGCTACATGAAGATCATGGTCTTCATTGTACCCTCCCTTAAGGATGGGCAATGGGACTACATTCGTTGGCTTGTTATCAATGTTTCCAAGACGGATCTAACTAGGAAAGGGATCTTGAGCCACTATGGGGATGTTTGTAAAGAGTGCCATAAGGGCGTCAAAGGAGGCTTTTGCTATTAGCTTGTTCACAATTTTAATTTTTTCTTTCTCTCTTCTCACATACCTCTAGACTTATTCTAATGCTTGCCTCTTGATCATGTCATTCATTAGGGAGTTACCTCTACCCATTTTGTCTGTACTCAATAGAATAGAATCAAAATGATTACAATCTCTAGAGGACTCTATTCCCAACATTTTTTCTGCTTTCTTCTTCTCAAATTCTCTAAATTTAGCTTTCAATCCACTACATAGGGGAAGATAATCTATCAATTTTGAAGGTATCAAAACTCATTCTTCTAAGGATCACCATAGTGCCATTGACTTGATAATACCAATTTGGAGGGTTTCAATAGCATAGATTATGAACATCACTCTGTTTACTAACTTTCAATGAGTTACCCATTGGACAAATAGAAGGTTATCAGTATACCAAGCATCCCATGCATCTTGCGATTGAGCATCCACAAACAAATTCTAACTCTTTTCCTTCTTATTCTTGCGAACTTTAACTAACCATGACCCCTGAAGCTTCTCCACAATATCCCACTTGATGATGTTTGGAAATTATTCAATGAAGGTCAAATCTCCCATGGATGGTCATTCTCTCTATTTCTGCTTTGCTTTTCATTTTTGTGGAAAACAATTGGCTATTGTGATATAACTTTGTGTAGCTTCAGAAGACAATGGAATCAGTCTATCACATAGAGCTCGCATCGAGATAGTAATGTGCTTCTACCATTGAGGGATGAACTTCTTGTAGAAAGTGTCTTTGGCAATCAAGATCTCCACTTATTCAATAATTGCATGGATTTTCTAATCTTCCATAGCTTTTCTTCCTTTTCAACGGTGCCACTTCTTCCATTTTCAACCTCTATTGGTGCTTGTTAATGGTACTTTTCCTTGGTTGTGCACCAAAACATGGAGCTCTCAAGAGAACACTAAGAAAATAGGGATATTACTATAAGAAAATATTCAACAAGCTTATTTTCATTCTTTGTATAACCATAATAGGAAAAAGAATACCAAGCATAATAAATCTTCATGAAGCATCATAACAAGAATCTCCCATGACTTTATCTTTAAAGAATTGATCACACTCCTCATATTCTTCTTGGAATGCATAAAAGAACCACAAAAAAAAAAAGAATGCTTCACTTTGAATGCAATTTTATCACATAGTATTCATCTTCAATGTCTTCATAGTCTTATCTCAATCTCTCATATAGATACAATGTTCTTTAGTATAGAAATGACTATCTCTCATACTTGATCTCTCTTACACATATCCTCACTCAATAGTAAAATGGAATGAAAATCAATAAACATATCTTGGTCTTGGATACCCCTTCCAAGAGGTATGTTTGATATGAAGAGTCATTAGAGCCACTACAATGTCCCTTGAGAGCTCACTACCATCATTATCACTATAGTCTTCTCTTCAAGTCTTCTTTAGCTACATCTTTTGCTTCTTCGAGCTATTTTGAGCTTGCATTATTCATCTTCCAAGATTACAAAGAATTCAAAATCTAAACATCCATCCCATGTAACATTCATAGAGCAAACAAGACAAAGATAAAGGCTCTACAAAAGCTCAATAAAGGATCAACCGAAATCATAAAACCATACAGCTTCAACCAGAACCACATCAAGCCATCCAAAACCATTCAAATCACTCTCAATCAATCTTTAAAATATTTATTCACCATCTTAACCTCAAAAATAGAAAGAAAATATATCAAAATAGAGACAAAATGGACCATAACAAAACTAAATAGACTTATCAGTGAACCTATTAAAACATCATATCTCAACCAAAACCCATCATGACTCTCCTAAACATAATCAAACTAATCTCAAAACACTTCTAAAGTCATCCAAATTCAATCAACACACCCTCATATAAACCAAAAATCATCCAAAAATCAACAAAAAATAGTTAAAAATACAATCATTTCAGCACTCAATACCCTTGATGTTTGGATCAAGAATTAAGGTATGGGGTGTGGGTAGGACAAACAAATGCATAGCATCAAACCACCTATCTTACACGGCATTGGCCATTATCTACATTGTGACTACTTTGAATCGGCCCTCATCAATGGCTGCATGATACATGAAGGCACAAAAGGCTAGGTGTGGACTGGCATTATGCCCCTGCCCACATATTTTGCTTGAGAAGTGCATGCACAAGCTAAGTCTTCACACCTAGCTCGTTCCATGGAACCTTTCTTGCTCCGTGATGAGCTGCATCTATCCTAAATGCATAGGGTGTGAGTAGGAAAGACAAATGCATAGCATCAAACTACCTAGCTTCATGGCATAGGCCATTAGCTACATCATGAATACTTTGAATTGGTCCTCATCAATGGCTGCATGATACATGAAGGCACAAAGGGCTAGGTGTGGACTGGCATTGTGCCCCTATCTACATCTCTTTGGGACCTTGACATGTCTGTATTTTCTTTAGAAGTGCATGCACAAGCTAAGTCTTCGCACCTAGCTCATTCCAACCTTTCTCGCTCCCTGATGAGTTGCATCTATCCTAAATGACATGGAGGGTGAAGTCTTCTTGGGACCAACTTGGATTGATCATGTCGCCAACCAACTACCTTGATCTCACCAAGAAGATTACACCCTTTTGATCTAGAGACCAACACACAAGTAGGCCTTTCAGGCAAAGAAACCTCCTTGAAATTCACCTTCATGGTGAGCACGGACTCTATGTCAACATGTAAATTGGCCACTTGGGATCCATTTATAAAGATCAAATCACCGTGATCAGTCTATAAGAGAGTCACCCCAGCAATTGCCTCTACTTTGCTACATGAGGGCTCATTCCCCTCTAAATTAGCCAATTGAGTATAGAGAGTTAACTCATCATTGCACTCATAGAAGTGGATGGTCACTTGATCAGCAAATGTCACCCACTTTCTCCTAATTGTAGACTTGGATTGTTGAGGCTCGGGAGTCCACATGGAAGTCTCATCCTTCACCTCAAGATATGGAGTGGAGTTCATAGGTTTTGGTCGTGCATCAGCTTGGGCCTTGAGAGCGGAGTTTTGAGCCAGGGATGTGCCTAAAATTTGTCGAAAAATCCGGAATTTAGGGAAAAAATATTCAACATCGAAGGCGGCGGCTCCAGCTAGGGCGATTTTAAACACCAAGTGAAATACAACTTTTAAAAGGTGCCCAAGCGACACTTGTGGATTTTTGATAATTTTTCAGAATGCCGTGCGGACTGCCAGGAGTTGCTAGTCAATGCAGGATGTCAAGCTGGACGCGCAAAAATTTACAACACTCAAATCAGAGCCCGAACGGGGAAGAAGCCAAGAATCGGTTAATATATGAAAGGGTCCACACTTGGGAGGCAAAAGTGGACATGACCTTTGGGGCCTTTGGGGCATTTTATGCCACATCAAAATGTGGGATGAGAGAGAGATGAAGAAATGTGGAGAAGATGGCGCCTGTTGACGCCCGAAAATTGCGCTCTCATGTTGATAAATGGAGATGGCAGCCTGCAAATAACCCACACAATCGATGATACCCTCGAACTACTCCTTCCCTACTGATCATTTCACTTGTCTTTGCCCGTCCAATGGTTGCTTGAATGAGAAGAGCCAATCCTAGTCTTTCTCTCTCATCCCTCTCTCTCCCTTAAGGGGTTGTTCTTGTGTACAATGGAAAATGAAGAATGGTGAAGGAAAGCTTGTCCGGTTGGAACCGGATTGCTTCTGGATCAATGTAGACATGAAGATTACTGATTGTGAAGATGCTGGACATTAAATGTGGGCTGACCCGCAGTCCCACACCAAAACCGAGATCCCGAGACATGAAGCCTAAGTGGTAATTCAATTTTTATGAAGGAAAAATGAGTTTTATTGCTATTTAATTGATGAAACATTGTTCCCATGGGCTAAATATTCATTATGATGTTGTTTTCTACGAGTTTTATCAGTTTATAATCTTAAAATCAGAAAATCATAAGTGATATGGCTGAAATTAATGTTATAAAACCCGTAAAACACGCGTTTAAGGGGTAAAAATAGAGTTTTTTGCAAAATGAATGGAAAATATGAGATATAATACCTACAAAACCTGAAATTTTGCTGTCAAGGAACCTAAGGGCCATAGGCCACAATCAATCTTAATTTCTAGTCATTTTTTATTGAAGAAAATAGAGGAAAATTACCAAAAAATGGTGAAAATTAGATTTTAAATGGGAGAAAATTAGGAAACGGTAAAAGGAAAATTCCAAAAAATTACATGTGTGTTTGTGCAATGTATAATGAAGGTAGAGCACGAGGTTGGCCTCGGTTTACCCTCATTTCTATGTTTCCGTTCATATTTATCGTTTTTTTAATAAGAAAATACACATAAAATGACCTTTTCACCTATCAACGAATGCACAAAACATTAAATGGTAGGGTGAGAGGGGAGGTTGAGTGTCAAAATATAAACTAAAATCTGATTTATGTGTTGCATCATGCCTATAGGATGTTGTGTTAAAATAAAGAGTAAGGCAGGATAAGCGTAAGGCTCAGTGTCTTTTCTCTTTGCAGTACATAAACGCTAGCATGGAAATCATGAAAAGATTGGTTTCGCACGATGCACAAGGCTAATTTTCTTCTATCAGTGCACTAAACCATTCACATTATGCACTATGCATAGGTCATGGTATCAAAGGAAAAGCTCCTGGATTGCATAGCAATTGTTTTCTTAGGAATTTGACCCACAATTGAGAGTGTAAGGTCATCCCTTGCCGTAGGATAGAGGGGCGGTCTCCTAAGGGACTGTTAAGTGAGGACACATGGTATATCTCCTGGAAATACGAGAAATATAAAAGAGAGGAGTTTGTGTTCGATTGTTTTATATGTCGAGCAGCGCATCAAGGGACTAGTCCCTGCGATGTAGGAGAGCTGCAGTGGGACCGCGGTGTTTCTGCCGAGAGGTTGCCTCCATGTGTGTGATCGTGGCATTGCCAAAGTTTATGGGAAGGGAAACATTGGACTATAAACTATAAATGCATGGATTAGGCTTTAGGGTAGTGTGCCCTTTAGTAGTAGATAGAGGCTCTTGGTCCGCGAGGCCGTGAGGGTGTGTTTGTTTGTTATGAGCATGAGGTCCGACTAGTGCCATGGCCAGTGCCAGCCCATTTCAGGTCCCATCAGACCTTGATCTTATTTCTCTTCTTAGATCTCAATTTGGCTCCTTTTATCCTTTCTATTGGATGGGTTGTTGCTTTATTCTCCTACATAAGGAGATTGCTAGATGACTATCATTTGCATTGGGGATGGCTATTTCTTCAACCGCAAGTCTTCTATTGTGCAACTCTGATGTCTTATAGCATGGTGAGTGGTTGTTTCTTTAGACTCGTAGCTCAAGGAGCTCTTTATCTTTGTGATGGGCATGGAGATCTCATGAGAGGTGGCCATTGGTTTATCCTCCCAACACAAGGATCTTGCTAGATAACCTTCATGTGCATGGGGGTTGACCATTTCTTTATTCTCCCAGTGCAAGGAGTCTTCATGGGTATCATTGTCATGAGAGGTGATTGTTTCTCTATCCTTCCGGCGTAAGGAGTCTTGGGTGGTGACCCTGTTAGAGTAGGCCATTTGTTTACCCTCTTGGCTCAAGGAGACTTGTTCCCCCTCCACGTCAAGAGACTAAGAGTTATTTTAATGTGGGCCTCATAACCATGTGCCTAGACTTCACTTGAAAGTTGGGCGGTCACAAGATTTTGAACCCAACTCTATGCCATAGGAGAGGGTCACCTCCAAGCGAGCTCGAACTCTTGTCTCCATGTAGACTAGTTTGTTATGTTGAGCTTGGGCTAGCATAGCATAATCATGGCCCTTATAGCCTTTTTAAAAAATATTGGGGTACTTGGTGTTGGGGGTAAAGGCGCCTTTGCCTAGCCGCCTGTGTATTATTATACAGTACCCACCACTACATACTGCAGGTGGCGAGTACCTGTCACCATCACTTTATTCTTTATTCTTTTAGTGACAGTTTGAATAAAGGAAGGCTCGATCACACATTGTGATTGTTGGAGTTCCCATTTTGTATCTCTCTCTTTCTTGCTCTTGCTCTCCCGCCATAGCTCTTCCAAGCAAGATTTGATCCTTCTCATCTTACAACTAGTATCAAAGCATGGTTTCTTGAGCATTCCGACTTGGTTCATGGCATCTTCAGCTTCCTATTGATTATCTACACTCATTGGGTCTCCTTCCTGACAGTCATAGCTGACTCTCTCAAGCTCTTGTCACTCCACGGCTTCCCGAGCACTTAGCTAACCCCTTTGGGCACCCTCAAGACATTCCAACAAAGGTATTCATTCATCTACTTCATGATTTCATGCTGGTTACACGTCTACATGTCTAAGAAGAAGAAGGGGGAAACACCATTAACTATTAGCTTGTGGTCATTTTGCCTTGGTTTTGGTGGTATTTTGGATGTTTATAGTAGTTCATAGCAAGCAGTTTTGAACTATCTACACCATTTTGGGCTGCAGTATGGCATTTTCTTCCATTGACAGTGCTATCTTCAACATCACTAAGCTTGATGGTACGAATTATGCCTATTGGAAGAGCGAAGTTTGGCAAGTATTGGTGTAGAAATTGTAGATAAAACCACTAAGGTTGCATGGAGAGCTGCCTAAAACTATCATTGATGACGAATGGATGGAGCTTGATGAGTTATGCAAGTCCAACCTCATCTTGTCTCTCACTAAACAAGTTCATTACAATGTGGTTGAGAAAGCACAAAGTACTTGGCAACTTTGGGATAAGATAAAAAAACTTAATGACAAGAAAAGTCCAGCAAGTCAGATGTGTTGGAGCTGATGCAACTTATGGACCTACACATGAAGGAGAATATGATGATGTCTGCTCATTTGAGTTAGTTCCATGCTATTCTCAAGAAAACTTCGCAAGGCATTACCTTCAATGATGAGGTTACTCCATTATTTTTTCTTGGGACTCTGTGTGGATCATGGGATACATGTATTCCGCACTGCCTTATGTGCTCTTGCTACTACTTTGAACTTGCCTGATGTAGAGAGTACTCTTCTGCAGGAAGAGATCAATCGTAAGAACTTGGATGCCTCTCATGTGTTGCATGCTTTGACTATTAGAGGCAGAGATGGTAATGAAAAGAATGAATGTGGAAATGGCCATGGGTAGAGACGCATAGAAGTCTAGGTCTAAGTCGTGTGGTAAGTCGTGTAGCAAGTCTTGTTGGAGAAATGCTAATGTGGCATGTCATCATTGTGGCAAGAAGGGTCATATATACTCCCACAGTGTCATGATTTGCACAATGAGAAGTGCAAAGAGAAGGGGAAAGACAAAGTGCAGGAAAAGTCCTCTGATCACAGCATGGTACCTATGAAATCCAGTGTGAAAATTGAGGAAATAAATGTCATGCATACTAATGACTTCGATGGGGAGTACATACTAGTAGCTAATTCTTGTGATGCTATGCCGTTGACCAAGGTTCACTCTATGTATGCGTAGTGTTGGCTTTTGGATTATGGTGCTTCATTTCATGTTACACCATGCTGCTAGTGGTTCTATTCCTACTGCACTAGTTCGCTTGGGTGATGACAAGTCACTTGCTATTGTTGGCATTGGAGATGTACGGCTGCGATTCTCTTCTGGAAATATTTTTTTGTTAGGATGTATGTCATGTATCTGCGCTTACATGTAGTCTTATGCCTACAAGGCAGCTTGATGATGTCGGGTTTCATGTCTCTTTTGGGGATTCTGCCTAGAAGATCACACGTGGCAGACTTGTGCTTGCTAGAGGTGACAAGGTTGGCAGTCTCTATCCTCTTGTACTTGATGGATCCTCTATTGATCATGTTTTGTCAGTGGGTTCCATCCCACATGTATCTCTCTGGCATGCCCATTTGAGCCATATGTCCTTGAAAGAAACGAAAATGCTTTCTAGTTTATAGTACTTATCGCCCCTTGACTATGCATGTTTTGATTAATGTGATCATTGTCTTTATGGTAGACAGACTAGGAATACACATAACAAATTTGGTAAGACACACATGAGTGAGCCCTTGGCATTGGTACATTCGGATGTCTGTGGGCCCATGCCTATCAATCTATGGGTGGTGCAAAGATTTTGTGACATTTAATTGACAATTTTTCGTGTAAAGTCTAGGCTTATCCCATTATGCTTAAGTTAGATGTCTTGGCTGTGTTTCAAAGATGGCTTGCATTAGTGGAGAACCAAATTGGGCATAGGCTTAAATGCCTTAGGACTGACAATGGGGGAGAATACATGTCACATGTCTTTGAGCAGTTATGTGATGAGAGGGGTATTAAGCATCAGTTGACCCCCCCTATACCCCATTCCAGAATGGTTTGATTGGGCAAATGAATAGAACCATCCAAGAGTATGTACGCAGTATGCTTAGCCATGCAAGCCTACCACAAAGTTTTTGGGTTGAGGCAATTAGTACAGCTGTGCATATCATAAATAGATCACATTCCAATGGTTTGGAATTCTAGGTTGTAGAGGAGGTATGGACCTCCATCTTATGTGTATCTACGTGCCTTTGGATGTGAGGCATTATGCCATGTGCTCAAGGACAAGCATAGTAAGTTGGATCCGGAAAGTGTTAAATGCATTTTATTTAGCTATGGAGATGCATGTGAGATGGGTTACCGCCTTTGGGATCCGCAAGTGCGGAAAGTTATTCACAGTCTCATGATGTAGTCTTCCATGCAGACAAGATGCATTTGCAGCCTAAGAAGGTGGTAGAGATACACATGGTTATATTCCAAGAGAAACCAAGTGTTCCTGCACAGCCAGTTGGATAGCCTGCAGCAGCAATTGGTACACATGGCTAGGGTGGATAGGATGCTGGACATGCATCAAAGCATCCAGTGCGATGGCCTACTAGAGATAGACATCTGCCTAATAGATTTGAGCCCTTGATGCATTATGTCTTGGTTACAAATGCAGGAGAGTCTCTCACCTATGATGAAGCTATGCGCAGGGGTGATAGTCACTCCTGGGAGAGGGCTATGCATTCTGAGATGGACTCCCCGCATAAGAATATGACTTGGGATTTGGTTGCATTGCCTAAGGGCAAGAAGGCTTTGCCGTGCAAATGGGTGTACAAGCTTAAAAGTACCCCTAGAAACACCAAGTTGACTTAGAAAGCAAGACTTGTTGCTAAGGGTTTTAAATAGAAGCATGGAGTTGACTTTGATGAAGTCTTTTCTCTTGTGGTCAAGATGACCACCCTACGCTTGGTTTTGGCCTTAGTCACGTGGCTTGACTTGGATATGCATTAGATGGATGTCAAGATTGCATTCTTGCAAGGGGATTCGCATGATGAGATTTACATGGAGCAGCCTAAGGGTTTTGCAGAACCTAGCAGGGAAAGCTCATGATGAGTTGGATGCTCTTAAATCTCAGCTGAAGAAGAGCTTTGAGATGAAGGATTTGGGACTGGCCTCTCACATTCTTGGTATGCTCATTAAGGGTGACAGACATCAAGGACTACTCTACGTAGAGGGGTACATTCATAAAGTCCTTGAACGTTTCTGCATGTAGGAGATGAAGCCTATTAGCTATTCATTACCTTCTTATGTGAAGGTCTCACAAGCTAATTGTCCACAAAAAGATGAGTAGAGGGCCGAGACGGCCAAGATCCCTTATGCATCAGCCGTGGGCAGTTTGATGTATGCTATGATAGCCACTCAACCAGATATTGCCTTTGTAGTTTGTGTTGTGGCACGCTATATGGCTACACCTAGATGGAAATATTGGGGTTGGTGTTGTGGCACAGAAGATATGTGTATTTGCTATGGCAGCCAGGATATAAGAGTTGTGGGGTACACAGACTCCAATTATGCAGGACATGCAGATAATAGGAAGTCTACTTATGGGGCTATGTATTCACCTATGCTGGAGGTGCTGTCTCTTGGATGTCCAAGGTTTTGTAGGTAGCAGGTGCCCATCACCATCACTTTATTCTTTATTCTTTTAGTGATAGTTTGAATAAAGGAAGGGCCGATCACACATTGTGACTGTTGGAGTTCCCATTTTGTGTCTCTGTCTTTCTTGCTCTTGCTCTCCTGCCATAGCTCTTCCAAGAAAGCGTCGATCCTTCTCACCTTTCACTTGGCCCACTTCATCTACACTTGACTTCACAAAGTCATCGGTGTAGTCATTGAAAAAGCCATCACTTGAGCTTCAACCTAGCTAAGTGAGACAGGGAGTAGCACACTGCTTTTGGAGGAAGTCGAGGTCGATGTGGTCACCTATTTTTGAGTCAAATAGGGCAAGTTTGTCTTCTAAGTCATAGGACACAGCATGGCACCAGCCACAATCTCCACATTGTACTCCTTTGCAATCCCTCTCTTATGGGTGCCTTCATACTCCATGGTATCCAGTCTCCCACTTCTATCAATTGATCACACCATTTTTCAAATCATATTTGCATCATGCAAGGTTACTTTGGACCCATTTGATGTGCCAGTCCTCGAGGCACCTGATGACACTGCGCCAACAAGGGACTTTTCATGTGATCTACTAGGAGTTGCCTCTTTTCAGCATACATCCATTTGATCTCTTTTTTAAGCACGACAGCTTTAGACTTTCTCATAGAGGCCGGTTTTCTGAGACCAGGCTCACCCTCTTGGGGGACTCACATGTACTCACTCAAGAGTTTACTCTGATACCAATTGTGATGAACCCGCCATGGGTCAGTCTTGGGGTAAGGGTGCCCCTTCCTGTGGAACATGCCTCATGAGGTATTACCCACCAACTCAACAGTCCCACAAGTATGCAAAAGCTTAACATGACACAACAAGAGAAAACATAAAGTGATCTAGGGCTAAAAACAAGGGCCCCTCTTGAGGGCCAAAAGTTGTATTGCTTGGAGGAACGAAGGCAAAAGAGCATTTACAAGAGAGTTAGAGGGCTAGAGGGACTTGGTTTGGAGGTAAGGGTGGAGGTATCAACATGCATCCAACTTAACACCATGGGGGTGAGGGACTGGCACTAGCAATTGATATCCCTTATAAAAAGGATCACACAAATAATAAACCTTAGTTTGGGCCACTTTATGCATGCTTGATTAAAACCATGGTAGTTGAAATACCATGGTCCCTTTCCACTCTTTGATGCCACCTACCAATACCACCTACTATAGACCTATAAAAGGAACTCATCCCCACACTCATTTTATCTCATCATTCTCATTCAGTTGTACTTGCATTATTCTTCAATGATATCAATTGTTCTCTTTTGTCATTACTTATGGTCCATTATGATTGTCCTCTTACTCATTAGTGATCCACCATAGCGCGCTCAAGAAGGCCAACACTGCCCTCTTCGAGCAACTCTGGCAAAAGGACGGTGCTCTTTGGGAGCATCACCAAAGGCTAGAGGTGTGCCAACACGTGTAATTGGGAATTTTCAATGATGTCAGGAATATAGTGCAATAGTTGGAGCATAAGAATATCTTCCTCCAATCTCGTGCAACAAGAGTAATTGTCAGGACCAAAAAACGGGTCCGACATTGGCTATAGGCACTAGCCTAAGCCTCTATAACACTCACAAGACAACCCCACACGGCCTTGCGGCTAGGAGCATCCAAGGACATACCACCCTAACTTCTAATGTAGATATCACGTTTGTAGTGAAATGTAGTCCAAAGATTGCCTTTCCTTACTTCTTAGAGGGAGATCCCACACATCTTGGTATAATATACCACGTAACACAAACATAAATGAGGCAACCCCTTTGGTTGAATACCATGGCCCCACTACAGCTCTCCTACACCGATAGGATAGGCCCCTCGATGCGCTACTCTAACATAAATAACATATAAACAATCTCCACTCTTATATATTTTGAACGATCCAAGAGAATTAATATTTTCTTACCAAGCTTGCCCTAAGAAACTATTCATCTACCCTACAGCTCGGTTTTCCTTACACACTCCACGTAAGTCAATGTTTGGAAAAAAATTGCAATGCATCTAGGTTTGATACCATGTTATGCTCAATGCAAATGTGGATAAACATTGTGCTCAAGCATTTTTTCATTTAAAAACAGCTAGGAAAAGTGCAAAAACAACCTTTTAATTATTTATTCAACTAATCGTATGTGCCACGTTGCTAAAGACTAGCACCGAATTTCCTCGTGCTACTAGTCTCCTTAACTCAAACAATAATTCGTCTTATATGTTATGTATAGACAAATAAATCAGAATTTGCATCATTTTCAGCAATCAACCACTTTCACAAACCCTCTTTCCCCCTATCAAGATCAAGTTTTGCATTTGTTGGGTAGGTTTGGGGGTTCATTTTTATGAAAATTTTCATATAAAAATCGATCAAACTACACTACAACATAGAAACAAGGCTTGACGAAGACTTAATCCTCATGCTCTAGCCTTGTTATACACTCACAAACATGAAATGTGTTTTTCTCAAAATTTTTAGGCAAAAAAACTAATTGACCCCCTATTTTCTCTATTTTTTTCATTTATTTCTTCATAAAAATGAGATATTTCAGAATTATGAGTTCTTACTGATCAAGGACACTCAACATTATTTTCATATCCATTTTTATCCCATATGATCTCAAAACACTTAACAAAAATCCCAAATTCCATTATTTTCATTAAAAACACAACTTGTGGGTTTTGTGTGTTTTGTGGAAAATTATTATATCATTGTATTTTTTGGTTTTTTTTCATATTTCAAAGAGAATGCAACATAGAAAATCAAGAACAATCAAAATCAAGCATTTTCTTCAATCATTTTCCATAGAACAAAAGAACCGCTCACTTACGCATAGAAACTGCAATTTTGAGGTGCATATCGCATAGCTAGGAGACCGTTGACACTTCTTCTTTGCCACCGATGCACTCTCTCAATTCGATCTACGTCATCCATCACTCCAATATCATCATTTGCTTTGAATTCATCATCACAACCCTCCCCCTTCTCTCTTGAATTGATGCATATGAACAACCACTAAGAGGAGAGAGAAAGACTAAAAAGCATATTTCTTAATCCTCCATAAAAATGGGCAAGATTATAGCTATCTCCTTCCTCTCGTTTCCCTGATGGACAATCTCTTTCTCTCTCTCTAAAGGAATCAAGAATGAAGTGGTATCGAGTAGATTTGGAAGGGGCGCAAAAAATCCCCCTTGTTCGTTAGTTTTTTCAATTAGTTTGGCTTCTTTTAAGCCTAAGGTTATTAATCTTTGAAATAATTGGTTCAACTTTTTGTGTTTACACTGTTTCGCAAGCGGATATTTCAGAATCGAATGGGAAAACGGACTTGGATTCAAGATTTATCTGGACAAATGACTTCATGACTTCAAAATCTATAAACTTCGGACTTGCCACACACTTTCCGGCTCTCAAATCGAGGTAGTAGTTGTTGAGATGACAAGCTCAACACATGCGGACATTGATGATGGACCGCCTGGTTAGATGGGTCCACACGTCTACACTTAGCACGTCAGTGGTCATTATGACTCTCACATGGCCACTGGCTCATTACTTATTATATTCAGGTTGTTACACCTATTTACAGCTGGCATAGTTATAGCGCCAGTCGACTAGTGTAGTCGGTTAAGCATTGTTTGACTTAGTAGGCCACTTTCCTTTTATGTTGTATCTTATCTATACTTTGTGTACATTGTAAAGAGTGTGGAAGAAGAAGAAGAAATCAACAAGAAAACGTTTTTGGCCTCCATCTCTCTTCTTGTCTCTTGAGTGAGCTTCTCCTTGTGCATTCTGTGTGTTCGGCGCAGCATCTTGAGCAACTTCCCCCACCACGCGATTCTTGACATGGTATCAGAGCCGCACCACTGAGAGAGGCTGATTTCGAAGGTTGAAGCAAAGGAGAAGAAGCAAGGTTCGAGCAAGCAAGCCACGGGTAAGAAGCTCTCCCATCCTTCCACTCTTTCTCTTGGATAGTGCCTGTGGAGGCACCAGAAGCAGGGCAGAGCAAAAATCTCAGATTGTAGTGAGATTTGGTGTGCGCGAAGAGTGCTATATATTCTGCAAATAAGCCCTTTAGGGCTTGCTGGTAGTTATTTTGGGCATTTGAGGCCGTTTTAGGGTCCGTTTTAGAGCCGCAAGATTGCGGACAACAGTTTCAGGGTACGCTGTGACTTCGGCTGTATCGATTGAAAGTGGGTGCGCAGGTTACAGATTTCAGATCTGTAAGATCAAAGGTGTTTAGGAGTGAGTAAACACAAGGTTTATCTGCAAACTGGTTGCAAATTGCATGTATTGTTGAGCAGACAGTGAAAAAGGCTGTCTGGTGTATTGCTGTGTACTACAGGTTGAGGGTTACAGAAGATTTGCTTGCTGTTTGGTATTATTCTTGTGATAATGGCAGAGAATAGTGGAAGCCCCATCATTGAGAAGCTCGACAAGAACAAGTACCCTTCATGGAAGTTCCATGTCATGAACTTTCTTATTGGAAAAGGCCTCTATGAGTTCGTTTCATGTAAAGAAAAGGAGCCGGAGGTGAGTGATCCTCCAACTGCAGAAGAGATAAAGGCACGAAAGGAATGTAATGCAAAAGACAAGAAGGTCATGTATTGGTTGTCTGCAGTAATTGACAATAATATGTTGGGACACATTAGAAATGCAGAGAATGCATATGCAGCCTGGACTATACTTGAAAGTATGTTTTCTGTAAATACAAAGGCACAAAAGATTCAACTCAAGCAAGAGTTGAATACATTGAAGAAAGGGAAGATATCTATCAATGAGTATGCATTGAAGGTAAGGAGCATTGCAGATGCCTTGGCAGCAATTGATGCAATGCCTGATGATGATGATTTGGTATCGTCTACCTTGGGTGGACTTAACAATGAAAAGGCTCGGAAGTCTTTTGTAACTTTCGTATATGTTAGAAAGCCATTTCCAGATTTCGATGAGTTGATCTCCCTTATGATCACTGAAGAGTGATATCAACATGCAGAGTGAGACATCTGAAAGAAGCAGTGAACAGGTCCAAGCTTTCTACTCCAGTTCAGGAAGGGGACATGGCAGGTTCTCTTCAAGAGGCCGTGGTACAGAACGTGGTAGTGACAACCAGAAAAATAGATTGAATCAGCAATTTGGCGATATGCAGGTTTCAGGAGGTCGTGGTAACTTTAGAGGTAGGGGAAGCTTTAGAGGAAGAGGTGGATGGCAGAACAGAGGTTCTAACAACTCTGGTATTGTGTGCCACTACTGTGGCAAAATAGGTCATATTGCAGCCCAATGTTATGCTAAGAGAGATGATATCCGCAGTGGTAAGTTGTAGCAAGGAAACTATGCATTGTCTTCACGACAGAATGAAGACAAAAATGAACGTTTGTTCGTTATGCAGCATATGCTGAATGCTGTTACAGGAAAGGGAACACATGAAGATGTTTGGTATGTTGATTTAGGTGCATCCAATCATATGACCAGCCATGCAGAATGGTTTGGAGAGATGCAGGATTTGCAGAATGCAGGTTATGTGCAGACGGGTGATGACTCATGCCACCCAATTTCACACATTGAAAAAGTTCCCTTGTCCTTGCATGATGGTAAAACAAAGAGTCTTTAAGATGTATTACATGTGCCATCTATTACAAAGAACTTGGTGTCAGTCAGTCAAATGTTAGAGCAAGGGCTGCAAGTCAGATTTAATGCAAAGGGCTGCTTTGTAGAGGACTTCAATGACAAGTGCAGGTTGGTAGCAAAGGGAAGTAGAATTGGACGTATGTTCACTCTAGATGCTGGAATTCCTACTATGAATGCTGCTATGTATGCCAAAGGAAAAGGTATTGTTGTAGACATTGAAATTTGGCACAAACGCATTGGACATGCAAATGTACAGAGGCTGAAATTAATGCAGTCTAAAGGGTTGGTTGCAGGTTTGCCTACATTTAGAGTTGCAGAATTTCAAAAGGTATGTGAAGCATGTCAGTTTGGTAAGCAAGCAAGACAACCATTTTCACATGATAGAGATGTAAGCAGAAATATCCTTGATGTTGTACATACAGACATTTGGGGGCCTACACAAAATGTATCTCTTGGAGGCAGTTCATACTTTGTCACATTCATTGATGATTGTTCTAGAAAGTTGTGGGTATATTTTATGAAGGAAAAGAGTGAAGCGTTTGAGCACTTTAGAACTTTCAAGGCTGCAGTTGAAAGAGAAACAAGATTGAAAGTAAAGTGCTTGAGGTCAAAGGGAGGGGGAGAGTACGTCTCAAATGAGTTCAGTGATTTTCTGAGGTCTCATGGGATAAAGAGACAGTTCACATGCAGGTATATCCCACAGCAAAATGGGGTTGCAGAAAGGAAAAACAGGCATATTGCAGAAGTTGCACACGCCTTGATGGCTGAAAAGAATATGCCTAAGAATTTTTAGTCTGAGACTGTTCATACTGCTGTTTATATTATGAATAGAACTCCCACAGCTGCAGTTCATGGTATGACCCCCGAAGAATGTTTTATAGGTAAGAAGCCTAATGTTTCACACTTGAAAGTATTTGGCTGCGTTGCGTATGTTCATGTGCCAGATGAGTTGCAGAAGAAACTGGATCCAAAGGCTGAAAAGTGTGTCTTTATTGGATACTCTTTAGAGCATAAAGGGTATCGCTGTTACAACCCTATCACATGTAAGTTCAGAGTGAGCAAGGATGTCATCTTTGATGAAATGAGCAGTTGGTATGCATCTAGTGGTGATGCATTGGATGTTGATGATGATCATGATACTCATGTGCAGGCTGAAAAGCAAGAATCACGGACTCTTAGTGGACCAGAGACATCATCTAGTAGTCCTTGGTCTAGGAGACTAAGGAGTACCTCTACATCTTCAGGTGCATCTAGTAGCACTACAGGTAAAGACAAAGGAAAGAATAAAGTGTCAGAAGGCATTGATGCAGTTCTTGATGGAGACTCCAGTGGCTCAGAGAGCTTGGATGATGAGCTTGGCATTCCTTCAGTGAGGACTCCAGGTGTGCAGAGAGCACGCTTTAATGCAAAGACTCCATTGAGTGATCCAGTGGTACGCAAGTCTAGCAGGGTGAGATACCCTGTTAAAAGATTTGGTTTTGAAGGTTATGCAGCTCACCATTATGCTTATATGGTGAAACTAGTTGAGGATGTTGAACCCACATGTTTTGAGGAGGTTGTTGGTCATGCTCATTGGGATGCAGTAATGGATGAGGAGATGGCTGCATTAGAGGCCAATAAGACTTGGGATCTAGTATCATTGCCAAAGGGAAAGAAAGCTATTGGATGTAAATGGGTTTATAAGATTAAGCACAATGTAGATGGTTCTATTAGCAGGTACAAAGCTAGGCTGGTTGCAAAAGGCTATGCCCAAACATATAGCATAGATTATGATGAAACCTTCAGTCCAGTTGCTAGGATGGAAACTGTCAGATGTGTGATTTCTTTGGCAGCAGCCAAAGGTTGGAGGTTGCAGCAAATGGATGTAAAGAATGCCTTCTTGCATGGTGATTTGCAGGAAGAAGTGTATATGGATCAGCCAGCAGGTTATGAAGATTTAGAGCATCCCACGTATGTGTGCAGGTTGAAGAAGGCACTCTATGGGCTCAAGCAAGCACCTAGAGCATGGTCTGACAAGATTAGAGAGTATCTTGTCAATATTGGTTTTTATGTTTCTGATGCTGATCACTCACTTTATGTGAGAAAGGGAGATGCAGGTTTGGTCATCATAGTCATCTATGTGGATGACTTGATTATTACAGGTGATAGTGATAGTGGGATTGCAGAAGTCAAGGATTTTTTGAAGAATAAGTTTGAGATGAAGGATTTAGGTGAGCTTATCCTTGGCATTGAGGTGATCAGATATGATGATGGTATATGGTTGTCCCAAAGACAGTATGGCTTGGATATGTTGTCCAAGTATGGTATGATAGCATGCAAACCACTTTCAGTTCCATTGGAGCAGAATGTAAAGTTGAGTGCTGATGTTGGGGATGAGATAGAAGACCCTACTATGTTCAGGAGGATAGTGGGGAGTTTGATCTACATGACCATTACAAGGCCAGACTTGAGCTACGCTATTGGTCTTGTGAGTCAGCTTATGCAAGTACCTAGAAAGCCACACTTGGATGCAGTCAGACGCATATTGAGATATGTGAAGTCCACATTACATTATGGACTTTTCTATGAGGCAGCAGGTATAGATGTACAGGTGTTTGGATACACAGATGCAGATTGGGCTAGTATTATGTCTGATAGAAGATCTACCAGTGGATACATGTTCTCTCTTGGTAGTGCAGCAGTTACTTGGAGCAGCAAAAAGCAATCTACAGTTGCTTTGTCGAGTACAGAGACTGAGTATAGAGGTGCTGTTGTTGCAGCATATGAGGTAGTATGGCTGCAAAATTTACAATTCAAAGGCATTTTGGGAATGATGGCGGCCTGGGACTACACCATTCATGTCCCGAACGACATGTTCCCTACCCAACCTCACAGGAGTCTTGCACCAGCATTGCCCTAGTCGCCTAACCAACCAGACTCACCCTGCCTAGTACAAATTGACTAAGCCCCTATGATGTACAAGTAGCTTGACAAGTCATTATGCCATAAATTTTTTTCTTTTGATGAGTAAAGGGGCAAGATACCCACTTGTACACACTTGCTTTACCTATCGTTAATGTATGAGACCGTAACAAGCAATGGAATAGGTATCGCACTAGACATCATAGCATTCTGAAAAATTATGTCTTAACATGATTGCATTTGTTCAATGTACTTAACGCAAGCAAGCATATACTCTCACGAAGTGACAAGTGGATGCAGGATGACACAGGTCTTCGTGCAAACATGTTCAACGGCCAGGCCACCGCAAGACCACCAACTGCACAAAGAACCACAATGCAAAAAATCACCCTTGCGAGTGCCCACATCGCACAAACCAAAGCATGGTCATGGGCTACACTCTCTTCTTAGGCTAAGCTCTACAATGAGCTCACGACGGGTGTCACGGCAATCGCACCAATATTGCACCAACGGCTACCCCTAACAATGAGGCTAGGGCAAAATCATCACGGTCATATCCATTTCCTGAGCCTCCAAGGCTTGACATGTCCCTACTCATTGAAAGACTCATAGCCTCCGCATATTGCAAGGGTTGTACTGTGGCGAAAGAAGAAGAAGAAGAAGAAGAAGAAAACAAAAAGAATGAAAAATAAAAAGCATCCACGATCATAACACCGCACCTAGGGGTCCTCAAATTAGGTGCGTCCAGTGCCCTTGGTCGGCTGGCTCCGTCCCTAGTTCCCTAGCACCCCCCACAATAGTTCAGGGCACATCAAGGGCATGACAAATCTACGGAGTTGTCTCTCCCATGGTTAGACCTATCACTCTGACCCATTCACATAATTCCCTCTTACACTCTGGCTTAAAACCATGGCAATCAATTGGGGCATGCACCGCATGAATGGCCATGAACAGTACATCGTCCTCATTGCACAGGCCCAATGCCTACCACCTACGAATAGTACACTATCCATGGCTTCTATCTTGCTACGTCGTGCAATCACAATGCACAGGATGTCGCACCCACCTTCACGTCTACTTCCTTCCATCATGGACCACTTTGCTTCATCCACACGACATTATGAGAAACCAGCCCGTAATCTTCTACCTACGTAATATCTAAGTATGCATGTGCACTCACATAATATCTCCAACGAAATCTATATACAGTTTGGGTCCTTAAGTGCAAGACAATACTCCAGGCTTGCTTAGAGTTCAACCTGTCTCCCAAATTAATCAAAATATGTCTTGTGCACGCTAAGAAGACTAGCACTATCCCCTAGGGAGAGACCACCTGAGAGGTTTTTCAATTGCAGGTATTAATCAAAGACTCCAACGAAAGCACCGTCAGCTCTACATCAACACTCAACTCTAACCTCTTGTCCTTTACTCCATCATGCACGACCACCAGAGAATCATCACGAGCAGAATCCACCATGAACATCCCAACAACACCAACACCTGTGCTAGCTATGAGTGACCATTCCCAAAAACAAGTAGCCCTATTGCCACCTACAACCATCATATCACCAGCCAATCAGAACAACAAAGTGCCACCAACGACCTTCATCCGCACCAACATCAAAACTCCCCCAAGGCAAACCACACTAGTCCCTTTCACTGACGTCTTCGGTGCAAGCTCCCCATGCTACCTTCGATGAAGAGTGCCATGGGACTGGCACTCGTCTAGAAGGGGATAATTTTAACCCCAACACAAAGAAAGTAAAAGGAAATAAAAAAGACGCAGGGCAAAGGCGGAAAAAAGATAGCTTGACAGAAGAAAGAAGAGGAGAAAATGCCAACACGAAGAAAGAAAATGAAATAAAAAAGACGCAAGGCAAAGGCGGAAAAAAGCTAGCTCGACAGAAGAAAAAAGAGGAGAAAAGGTCAAAAGAGCAGAGGCAACCTTAAAAAGCCCAAGGCAAATGCAAAAGGGAAAAGGTGCATTTTAAAATACAAAGGTGCACAAGGAAAAGTGCAAGTCAAAACTTTTGTAAAAGAGTGCAAGCGCATCATGGTTTAATTCAAGGAGCATCGGGCTCTCACCCGTGCAATTTGTAAATATAGACGGGTGGTGGAAAGGAAGCTAGGACGATAGAAGAACAATGGGAAAAAGGACCTAGGCTATGGCCGGCCAGGTAAAAAAAGGGAAAAGGGGATGACTGCCCAAAACTTTGGAAAAGTGCAAGTCAAAACTTTTGTAAAAGAGTGCAAACGCATCATGGTTTAATTCAAGGAGCATCAGGCTCTCACCCGTGCAATTTGTAAATATAAACGGGCAGTGGAAAGGAAGCTAGGAAGATAGAAGAACAATGGGAAAAAGGACCCAGGCTATGGCCGGCCATGTAAAAAAAGGGAAAAAGGGATGACCACCCAAAAGGGATTTAGGGTTTTGTATATAAAGTTGAAAAGTGAATGAGAAGCTCATTCTTTTGTGTGGCCAAAAGTAGGTCTCTTCTTCTTTTTCTTCTTCTTCTTCTTGTTCTTGCTTGCTTGAGCTTGTACTTGAGAGAGGGAGTGTGAGAGTGTGAGGGAGTGAGTGTGTGAGGGTGAGGGACCGTGGGGTGGAGAAGCTCTCCACCTTCTCCTCTTCTCTTCTCTTCTCTTGCTCACGGTGATGGAGCTTGAGGATGGAGCTTGCTTGAAGCTTGCACTTGGATTGTGGAGCTACCGGAGTGCATGGAAAAGGAGGTAACTCAAATGGCATGGAGGTAAGCTCACTACACTCGTAGTTATGGAGGGCACGTCGGCTATGTGAGAGGTAGCCATTAGTGCTCGAGCGGCTTGGAATGCTTGAAACAATAAGCGGTCCGTGGGTCTTGGAGGTTGAGCAAAAGCTCCCCCAGCAACCCTACGTACATGGCACCTCTTTCATTTAGAGTTCTGGCCCACCCGTACATCGACCAATTCCTCACACAGGAGGAGTTGCACATTGCTAACGCCTCAATGCAGGAGACATATTCCACGACGTCTTAACTTACATCACTTAAGCTTCCTTGCAGCCAGGTGAAATTGATCACCATGTCCTGTTTGAATACAACCCTAACTTGTATACCTCGCTTATGGCTAAGTAGCCCACCCCACATAGCCCATGCAAGCCTTCCCTCCCCGTGCCACTTAGAAAAGAGGAAAGAAGAGCTAGTGACAATCAAGGGACTAACCGAGTGAGGTAACAAAAGGGTGAAGGCTAACAATGCTCTACTAAATTCAAAAGAGAAAAGGAAGCAAGAAGGAAAAGATGTTGGTTGTTAATTGTTTCTAAAAAAGTTTCATCTCCTTAAGTCTGCCTAGTAAATTGGCCACATGTTTTTGTGGTATATGCTAGGAATGAAGCAAATCGTAACTCTAACGTTGACTGGGGTACTGACAAGCATGTACCATGGCAGGACAAGGCAGACTTCCATTTACGGAAGCAAAAATGACAAAATATGGAATCAACATTGAAACACGGGGCTTCAGCCAATTTACTCTCAAGTATACCATGAACTTGGATGAGGCTATCTCGGAGGAGCCGACCATAAGAGAGCTAGTGAACAGATGTAGCCTCCAAAAGTACATTGAGAAAGTCGGGCAGGCTGTTGACTACAGCATGTGCGAGGACTTCTTGAGAAATTTCAATGAAGAACAAAGTTGTAGCACAGTCATGGTAAGGGAAGGTAATCAAGAAAGACGAGTATAGGTATCCCTTGACGCCGCCACTGTCGAAAGAGCCCTGGGACTTGTACGCAAGAAAAAAGACACCCAAGAAGGGGATGTATACGCCATGCTAGGAGTCAAAAAGGAAGATGTACACACACTCGATGGAATTAGTCTAGCTGACATTCCAGACTCGGCAACAAGGATGTAGGCTAAAATGATCCATTCTCTCTTCTCCAGCCACAGGTACAATGCCTCGATGAACAAGATCAGCGTACCACTACTGGAAAGCATTACGGCAGGGGTCCCAAAAGAGGTGGACTGGAACGGGTTCGTCCAGAAGACTATAAAGAGTTCCGCCACCCTTCTAGCTCCAGCCGCAATGCTAGCCAGCGGGGACTCCCCAGCCTCCACCGCGTGATCCACGAGGAAAAAACCTGCCATCAAGGCCTCCACGATTAGGTATAGAGGCATACTTATAGCAATCATTGACGTGGTCATCAAGGGTGCTGGCATGGAAGGAAAGCAAATTGAGCATCAAGACTCACTACGTCGAGAGGAGGAAGTCTCAAGTGAAAGGACGTCTAGCAATGTAGGGGACCTTGAAGTACCACCCCCGCAAAAGGTCTGGCCTCAAATGCAAACGAAGGACAACAAGGGCTAAAAGAGGGCGAAGACACTGAGCAAAAGGGAGTGAGCCGAGGTGAAGAGGGCTCGAAAAGAGTCATGTGGGTTGGAGACAAACTGCAGAAGGAGGAGGAAGAAGAACTTGCAAGAGTTAAAGAGGAATCAAAAAGGGCAGAAGAGGAATGGTAGAGAAGGGCGGAAGAGGAAGCCTACGAACTATGCATGAAGGAACTAGCTGAGTTGGCTAAGGCCACTCGCAGGTCTATTGAAGAAGCTCATAGATCAGAAGAAATCCACCCCTATGGTCCTTGCTATGAAGCTGAAGCGAGTGGCAGCGCCAGGGCAGCCCCGATGACCACACGCAAGGGAAAGTCACCTCTCCATCCCCTGCCTCCCTCCTTCGCGCCGACGCCCACAGATGCACCAAATGCCCTACAGCTCGCGCCTTCTCCGAACACCGCCCAACTGATGAGCATAATGCAGATACTCGTCAGTAAGGTGGCGGATATTATCTTAGAACCCAGCACGAAAAGACCTGCCACCTCTGATGCTAAATCCAAAAAAGATCCTAAATGGAAAAAACTCGAAGCATCTACCATCACAGCCCCCATCCCCCTGTTACTGGGAGCAGACTATGATGCCTACGTGGCCGAGCTCTTATCGCAGCTGGAAGTGGCAAAGGAGGAAAAGAAGGTGGCCATACTGGAGCTGGAGAAAGAAAGGGAAACCTTGATGGCCCTAAAGCTCGAAGTCTCAAAGCAAGAGGCTAATTGGCGAAGGGAGGTCAAGGTGTTACAAGACCAGCTAGAGGCAAAGAAGAAAGAGGCCCAGGATAATGAGAACCGCCTACGCCAGAGATTGGAGGATGAGGAACAGAACCCGGTGGCCAAACAACGAAGTTTAAAGTTGCTGGTGTAGCAATATGCCGACCTAGAGCAAAGATCGGCTAGACTGGAGGGGTACGACCTAAAGCTCGAAGTCTCAAAGCAAGAGGCTAATTGGTGAAGGGAGGTCAAGGTGTTACAAGACCAGCTAGAGGCAAAGAAGAAAGCGGCCCAGGATAATGAGAACCGCCTACGCCAGAGATTGGAGGATGAGGAACAGAACCTGGTGGCCAAACAACGAAGTTTAAAGTTGCTGGTGTAGCAATATGCCGACCTAGAGCAAAGATCGGCCAGACTGGAGGGGTACGACCTAAAGCTCGAAGTCTCAAAGCAAGAGGCTAATTGGCGAAGGGAGGTCAAGGTGTTACAAGATTAGCTAGAGGCAAAGAAGAAAGAGGCCCAGGATAATGAGAACCGCCTACGCCAGAGATTGGAGGATGAGGAACAGAACCTGGTGGCCAAACAACGAAGTTTAAAGTTGCTGGTGTAGCAATATGCCGACCTAGAGCAAAGATCGGCCAGACTGGAGGGGTATGACCTATTAGCAACTCAAAAAGGTGAACCGAGCAAGGGGCAGGGGGATGCCATGGCACAGCTTCAGTATACACTCGAGGAGCAAAACATGCTAGAAAGAGAGATAGAATTCCTGGCGTAGGTCCAGTCCTCAACCCTCGCAACGAAAATGCAAGAACAACAGCAGGAGGTACAAAGGCTGCAGGGGGTGTTGCAAGCTGCCAATGAAGACACTGAGGCCCTCATGGCCATGGCTTTCATGCAACGAAGAATGCACCTTGCAAAAATCCAAAACCATGAGCAGTTGGCACAAGAGAGGTCATAACAAATTGATGAAACAAAGCATAAATTGAGTATCGCAACTCAAGCAAAGGAAATCCCTATAGCTGGCTCGAAAGTCCAGGGAGTGGCATCAACTTTGGACTTTAATGAATGAACAACAATAGATGATGACCACACTGGCGAGTGCGATGGAAGAGGAAAGACAAAAGATGGATGAAAAGGCCAAACGCTTGGGAAGCAAATAACTTTGACGGAATCAGGCAATTAATAGAACGCTTGGCAGTGGTAGAGTGTGAGAAAGTGCTTGCTCAATCTAGAGCTGAAGCAGCCAATGTATGCACCCACGCCCAAAGGCAAGCCTTCCTCAACACCATGCTCCATGTCACACATGCACAGGGCAATGATTCAATGGGGAGGGTGAGAAGAAAATTGAAACTGACTACCCGGCCACTAAGGTATGGTCTTCAGGAATGGGAGCTCTCCGCCAGCATGGGACTCACCAAAGAACAACAATTCAGCTACCTGCGTAGTGCCGGCCTCTCCACTGTTGAGCTCAAGGACCTAGGATTAGAAGAGCAGGAGCCGCCCGCACCACCATCGCAAACAATCCCAACCGTGGCCGAACAAGATACCGAGGAAGGCCCGGATTTGGACCAAGAGGCCGATGAAGAACTACAGAAAGCGCCTAGTCCCCCACTACCCGACCTCCCACCGGACGACACTGAAGAGGCACACATGGCGGAGCGCATTGTGGCAGCCACAAGAAGGAGACAGGAGCTGGCAGAGGATGCACAACACAGAGCCTAGTCACTGCCGAGACAATTCTCTGACGAGTCAGTACCACTACGAAGGGACCCCAACCCCATTGATTGGCCGCAGTGTGATCGGGAGTTTCAGACAATGCCTTTTGAGATGTCCTTTTCCTACCCACGCTCGCTGGATAGGGCGCTGCTGCTCAATGTCCTATCCAAAATCAAAGAGCTAGCCAATGACCTAGCGAACCGTTGGGTGGAAGAAAGAAGCCTAATTATGATCCGGTGGAGGCAGGAGTCTGCAGACTACTGGTAGGAGAAGGTGAACCAGATTTCCAAATCCGTCCAAGGCTACGAGGCGCAGCCAAAGTGGCGGCGAAGGATTTGGGACACCAATTTTGACACCTGGACAGCCTTCTACAGCTCACTCCTCGAGGAGTGAAATGACCCCTCCCACATGCCCTACCCACGAAGGCATGGAGTGGACTATGACCGTGCCATTCATGGGGATTTGACTTTCCTAAAATATATAATGTAAATGCCCAAACTCCTGAGGAATGCTTAGTCTTTAGACAGCAGGACATTCTTCCATCCATCACCGGCTTCCTCGCGGACTTCTCCTCTTGTCCCGATCCTGCCTTCCTAACTACCTGCAACTATCTTAGGTTACTCAAATTCCTATTACAACAAAAGCCTACCGCTAAAGAAGCTCACCTTCCCCCCCTCTTTTTTGACATCAACCTAGGCATCGATAGTAGAGCCATGACTCAATTAATGATGAGGGCATCCCTCCTCCCCTCCTTTTGTTTGGAGCTCTTAGAGAACATGAATGACACCCGATTCACAAGATGTAACCACCCTTTTTTGTCATCCACCTCTCTGAAGGCCCGAGCTGCAATTAAAGAATATCTTCAAAGCCGTGCCTTCCTATCCCAATGCCTGCAACCCCCCCCCCCCCCCCCCCCCCGCGCTCCAACTGATGGTGATCAATGCCTTTAAAAAAAAGAGAGAGAGAGAAGCACACACTTTGCTCATGGCACCTAGGAATCACCCCTAGCTCCTCCCCCCACTCCACGCTTAGGGGACATCAAGGGCAGGACTCTCAGACCTATCACCCTAAGCTTTGCAGTTCACTACACCTCTAACCATACACGAACTGGGTACTTAAGTGTGAGACATTAGCAAGGGCTTGCCCAAGGTTAGACCCACCTCCTAGTTCCACTGCACATGCACTTACACCTCACCGTGAAATAGATACTCCCTTAGGGAGTGTACAACTTTCTCTTGCAGGTTGTTTGTAACTCACTCGAGCCGCCATGGGCTACATGTGTTCTTCAATGGATAACGGAGCCCAGTTTTTGTAGTCCTCGTCGATGACGAATTCCAACTGTGCCCACACGACTGAGCATCTTCATGCAGATCAAAGCAAGCCAGACTCTCTCCAAATCACCAGGCACCAACACCCCACCATCTCTCATCGCAGTGCCGCCTTTTTGACAAGTGGTCATCTACCCGCCTTTTTCACTCAGCACCAATCCCAACTACCCTGCTGCTCCCCACCCCAGTGCCATGGGACTGGCACGCCGCTAGGAGGGGGTAATGTTTACCGTAGCACAGAGGAATGAAAAATGAAGCACAAGTGTGGGAGAAATGGAAGAAGGAGACAACCAAGAAGGCACATGACAAAGAAAGGAAAAGGCATCTTGGAGGGAGGTCAGACTCTGAAAATCTGAACGATGGTGTCGCCTCGAGAAAAGAAAAGAGTAAAAGCGTGCCATTAAATATGAAAGCGCTTCCAAATCCTTGTGAAAAGAGCGTCGAGCTCACTCCCATGCCAATTGTATGCAGTAGTGGGAACGGGATAAGTTAGAATGGTGGGAAATAGGAAAAGAGGGCCTAGACTAATGGTCGGCTATGTAAAAAGTGGGGATGACTGCCCAAAAAGTAGGGCATGTATATAAAGTTCAAAAGTGAATGGGAAGTTCATTCTTGGGTGTGGCTAAAGCTTTTTCTTCTTCTTCTCTTGCTTCTTACCTTCTTGCTTGTGCTTGAGTGAGGGAATGAGGGAGTGTGAGGGAGTGAGTGTGTATGAGTGAGAGATCGTGGAGAAGAATCTCCAAATCTTTTCTCTTCATCTTTCCTTCTCTTCTTCTCTCCTCTTTTCTCGCGCGTGGCTATGGAGGATGGAGCTTGACGGAGAGGGATTGAGGTTGCTTGAGCTTGCCACAAGGATCGTGGAGCTACGGGAGTGTGAGAGAGAGGAGGGAACTCGATTGAGCATCAAGGTAAGCTCACTACACCCACAAGGTAGGCATTGTGTGTCGACTATATGAGAGGTAGTCATGGCCGCTCGGCTTGAAATGCTTGATCAATAGGCGGTCTGTAGATCTCGCGGTAGAGCTCCGTAGCTCCCCTACACCTTAGACAATGTTGGCTAGGAACCCGGACTTCAAGTCAATCCTAGTGGGAACGACCGGATTAGTTTCGTTGCGGGGCAGACTCAAGAGACCCCAATTGGCAAACCCCGTGTCATTCCTTGGGAGTGCCGGGCAACATCTTCTAGATATATCTCTCGATGGACTGCTAAGACGTGTCTCGCGATTTGAGGAGCGGGCACGTTACACGAATCTCTTGGAGGGGTATCCTTCTACTCTCTCTTGCAGCCTCTTGGAGTCTCCTTGTGCTCTTGTGTGCCTCACCGTGCCTCATATTTATAGTGAATTAGAGAAGAGGGCTTGTGGTTGAGAAAAAGAGCTCTTTGTGGAGGGGATCTTGGAAAAATCAGTGATTTGATGCTCATATCATAAATCTGATGTTTCCATTGGCTCCAAAAGGGGGGGTAAAACTCGAAGACACTTGGTTAGAAATCTTTTTGATCACTCATTCTTTCTCTCCCTATTTGAAGTGATATTTACTACCTACAAACTGCGATTGCGGTGCGCACGATTTTACAAATCCCTCTTTTTTTGTATTAAATCTCCAAAACTAACTAAGATATCACGTGTCCCTTTTTTTAAAATGACATATAGTTCTAGAAATCTCCATATCTTTTTAGGATAATATCTAAAATGTGCTAGTTTTTGCCCAAAAATCTAATATTTTTGGACCATCCATACTATACACATTAATCCTAGTGATTAATATGGCTCATAACTCTCGTTCACGTTGTAACTTTCGTGAAGGGTAGCTACAGTCCTTGTCAATCCGAAAAAATGTCAAATTACGACTCTCAATTTTTTAATAAAATATTTTTAATTAAATAAAAATTGTTAGTTATTAATGTTAGTTAGTTTTTACTTTAGTTAGTAATCTTACTAACTTATTAGTTGACTAACTAACTTTTAATTGTGTGAAAATATTACACTAAAAAACTTGATGAAGCTTTTTGCAAACTTGATAAGGATGGTGGTCAGTTGAACCCTAATAAATGTAAAATAGCAAGAACTAGAGTGATATTCTTGGGTCATGAAGTGTTTGCTAATGATATTTCACTTGAGCCTAGTAAAGTTGAGACTTTACTTCTTATGGATTCTCCAAAAATTGTAAAAGAACTAATGAGATTTGTTGAAAAATTGAGGTATCTATCAAGGCCATTCCATATGTTGGCTGAATATGTATATCCTTTATAAAAAGCAACTCAAAGGGATCCTTTAGTTTGGACGCAAGTTGAAGAGGATGCATTCTTGTAGATTAAAGAAAAGTTAAGCACTTTGCCAGTTCTTATGTCTCCAAACGAGGATGAACCTTTCTTCATTAGTATTAGTGTTGGGAAAAATGCAATGGGAGCCATTTTAATGCAGAAGGGAAAGGGGATGTCTTATACAAGGCCAGCATTTTATATAAGTAGATCTATTGGAGCGATTGTAAAAGCTTGGAAGGAAGAAGAATTGTTGATATGGGGGCTGGTATATGTAGTTAAAAGATGGAAATCATACTTGATTCAAACCCCATTTGTAGTACTTACTAGTTCCCAGTTGCTTCCATAGGTTTTGCGATCTATTGAAAATGCTCCAAGGGTTACTAAGTGGTTGCTAGCTTTGCAAGAGTTTGAATGTACATGTTTGAAGGAGGATACTGTAAGAGCTAGCTTAGCTGATATCTTGACTTACAAAGAACTTGTTGAAAGTGCAGCTGTTATAAGACAGAAACTAATTCTGTATCCACAAATTCATGAGGAGATGAAGGATAAAGATGCTACCTTGTTTTTTTAATGGCAGTTACAGAAGAGTGCTGAAAAAGGGAGGATTGGGTTTTGTCATTATGGATGATGAAAATTGAGAAGTCTTTTCAGGAAGTCAAGAAAGTAAAGAGATACAAAGTAACAATGAAGATGAATATGCGAGTTTACATGTTGGCCTAAAATAGTGTATTCAGCTGGGATACAAGAAGATAGTTGCAAAAGGAGATGCTATGTTGGTGGTTAGATAGGTTCAAAATATTTGGAAAGCCAATAAAGATATTTTGAAGGATTGGTTGCTTAAGATAAAAGGCCTCATGAGGCAGCTGCAAAAATTTGAAATTTGGCATGTTGGTAGGGAGAATAACTGTAGAGCTCAAATGTCTGAAAATGCTCTTTCTTAGTATGTTGCAGCAATGAGGGTGGATAATCCTAGATATGAGGGCAGGGAGAGCCTTCACCTGATTGAAGAGTTTCTAAAACTGGGGAGTTAAGGTCATTGGCTGATAAATACAAAAGGTATGTCATTATAAAAAAGGCCAGGGCATATGTGCTCATAAATGATTAGTTGTACATGAAGGGGATTAATAATGTACTAAGAAGGGTGTTGGATAGTTCTGAGATTCATGCTTATTTATCTTCCTATCATGAGGAAGCATGTGGTGGTCATTTTGGCTTTGAGCTTACCAAAAGGAAAATTCTGTTAGTACGACTTACTTGGCCTAGTCTAAGTGATGATGTTGTTCACTGGAGTAAAAGTTGTCATGCTTGCCAGTCCTATGCAAAAAGGATACTAATTCTAGAACCTACTAAAGCCATTTTTGCCTTTGGGGACTGTTTGAGAAGTAGGGTTTGGATTTTATTGGACCTTTGCTTGGTACAAAAAAATGAAAGTCTTACATCGTTACTACAATTGATTATATGACCAAATGGCATGAAGCTAAGGCTACAAGGAATCGCAAGAAAGAGGATGTAATTCAATTCCTCATGGAGGACATATGCTGCAGATTTGGAATACCACTAGAAATAGTGACAGATCAAGGTCATGGCTTTAGAAATAAGCTATTGAGAGAATTAATAGGAAAACTAGACTTGAAACACAAATTTTCTACTCCTTATTACCCTCAGTGTAATGGACTAGTGGAAGCATTCAATGGAATGTTACAAAAGATTACCTTTAAGCTGGTAGAAGATCGTCCTAAAGATTGGGACAATTATCTACATCAAGCTTTGTGGGCTTGTAGAACAATGTAGAAAACAAGTATATGATTCACCCCTTTTTAGTTAAGATGCTTTATTACCTATGAATGTCATGTTCCCTATGATGGAGTTTGTAAGAAAGCATCAGTTAGATCAAACAAAATTGGGAATTGATAGAGGATTAAACTTGCATACCCTACAATTGGATAGGCAAAAAGCAATGAATTGTTATGGAAAACAGATTGTGAAGAAAAAGGAATGGTTTAATACACAACTGAGGAAAAAGAATCTTGTAGAGGGAATGTCGGTTATGAGATATGACAGTAGATTGAACTCTACTTTTCAAACCAAGTTTCGAGTTAGATGGGAAGGACCTTTCCTCATCAAGCAAAAGTTTGAAAATGGCACTTACTTGCTACAATATTTAGATGGGACTATTCACGATAGTAGAATCAATGGGTTCCGTCTAAAGAAATATATTTGCAAAATCCTGTAAATAAAGAGGATGTAGGTAATGTACATACTAAACATAAAGTAGATTGCTTCCAGTTTACTATTTGGGGCAAGATTCAGTTTTCTAAAATCTGGTGTTGATAAGATAGTTGTAAATGATAGCATATTCAAAGTGTGCTTTGACACCTATTAAAAGTCTCTGTCAAGTTTGGTGTTGATTGGAGTAAGAATGTGAGAGTTATGGTCTCTGGAAGGTCAATGTCAGAAGTGGACTACGTGCACAAATTTAGGACTCCAAACTGTGCAGAGCTATTTTAGGACAGTAGATCAAGGAATTTGACTCTAACTTGTTTGAAGAATTATAGATTGGAAAGAGAGCTACAACTTTCCTTTTTAAAGCTTGACCATCCAAGGTCTGGTTAGAAAGTTATGAATTGTTCTGTGTAATGCTCTATAAGGCAATTTCTATGCTCTATGAGGAAACATGTGAATTTAGTAGCATCTACATCACCAACTCGGTTTCCCATGAAAGTCATCATGATTTTCCATTTTTATATCAGTGCAAGCTCTGTTTTGATGCAGTAATGGAATCTCTACAACAGCGAAATGCTTGTAGCCATTGAATTGGCATGAAAATTTGTCGTATAAAGCTTTGGTTACCTATGTATTTGGATTATATTTATGTGTGATATGAGAAAAGAAGAATAGAAAGGATCTACAACTGGTTTTACACTGATTGATGCAACCATGCTTTGTGGGGCACTTTTCCGCTTGGGGTTGCCATCCCTAAAAAATAGGAGTTGTGTGAATATAAAAGGTCGCATTGTCAAAGTCTATGCCATGGTTGTTTCAGCATTCAATGTTCTCTAAAAGTGGTAAAATCTGAGCTTGAAGGTTTGAACTATTTAAGTGTTGAGTTGAAGTCTTAGTGAGGAGTAAGTGATCAAGAATTTTGGATCATGTGTTCAGTAGTGTTGTTTCGTGGGTTTTGTTGAGGAAAGATCTTTGATCTTTATCCTATGGTGTTGTCTTGGGGGTTGTTAGAGGTTGACTACCCAATTCACCTACCAATGTGACACGTGGTATCAAAGCATAATTTAAATTAAAAATATCTATGGTTTTTAAGACCAAGTGTCCTAAGTAATAATCAACATGCTAATTGTTAAGAGATAAACTTTGGTAGAATAATGAAGCCTGGAACCAATTCCTTGTTTTTTGAGCAATATACACATCTACGCTAAACTCCATGGATGATGAGTGGAGAATAGAAATGATCAGGATACTCAATTGCCTATACAATCCATCCCCTGTGAATTGAGAAAGAAGATGGGTATGGGATGAGCATTACTGTTACATCATCGAGGCCGATCGATTCTTGAACATGTAGACCAATCTGAAATGCCTTGAATAGATAGATGGATAATTTAAAAGTAGTTGAGGCCTCTATCTTTTGTCCATTCAGAAGGAATCCACTTATGATTACTAGTGGTCGATAGATACTTCTAGACTGTTATATCTATGACAAGGTACTGAATGTAATCCCAGCCGAAAGGATTATAATCCAAGGATGTTGCAAGTTTTGAGATGAATGTATCCATGGTTTTCCAGATCTGTCATTTCTGTAATATAGGTTTTTGGACATAGACAGCAATTATCCTACTTTCTTCTATATGAATGTAACTGATATCCATCCTTGAAAAAGAAAGATATAATGATATTCTATTTTGAAAATTGTACATAGCATCCAGCCTATCCTATCAGGTGAAATTTAGGAGAAGAAGTATATCCTTAAGACTATTAAGCCACTGGAATTTGATGGCAAGGGCAAAGACATTGAAGCCGAGGCAGAGATTTGGATTGAGACCATTGAGGACTACTTTACTACCGCAGGAACTACCCCTACTAACCAGGCTATGATCACCAAGTTGAAATTGACCCGTGAGGCATGAATGTGGTGGAAATAGTGGTGTAAAGTCTAGGGACTTTCTGAGATAGCTATTACCTAGGAAAAGTTGAAAGAAGCTGTGCATGGTCAATATTTGCCACCAGCTTATCACACACTAAAAATGAATGAGTTCTTTAACTTAAGACATATGGGAATGAGCCTAAAGGCATATTACTCAAAGTTTATCTCACTACTTAAATATGCGCCTTCCATGACTATTGCTCAGTAAGTGTCCAAGTTTTGTCATGGATTGAATGCTCCTTTGAACACACACCTTGAATCTATATGCCCAATTGATCTGCAAGATGCTTTGATTCACGTAGAACCTCTTATTTAGGAGATTCAGTCAAGGCCAGGGAATAATAGGCTCTAGAATCAAAACAAAGGGACTTCAAGGGATGGGCTATGTTAAATGAGCCCAAGGTTAGCGTCCACTTGGTCAAGGAAAGAGGGCCAAAATAAATGTAGTTGGAAACCTCATACCTATGAGAAGTAATTCAAGAGTACCTAGTTTTTTCCACTGTAATGAGCCAGGCCACGTTAAAAGACATTGCTCAAAGCTTGGCCAAATTTCTCGCCAAACAAGAATAGTACAAAGGTTAAAACCAAGCTTCAATTGCAAAAGGAAAAGCATTAGCTGTAATTCTTAAAGAGCTTGAAGAAGAGAAAAACCCAAATATGGAAGCTCATATGGAAAGGGTATTAGTTCATGCCACCCTCCATAAGAAAGGCCCAAATCGCCAGTTTTTGTTGATTCAAACACCAGCAGAATATCAGGGTAAGTCCTTTAAAATTCTGATTGATTGTGGAAGCATATACTTGTTCATGTCACCAAAGTGTGCCAAGAAATTAGGTTTAGAAACAATACTTACATCTAGGTTGTTTGTGGAGCTTGCTAATGGAAAAGAAATCCTATCTACTTAGCAAACTTGCATAGTGACATTTAGCCTGGGAAGCTATCTCTATGAAATGGGATTTAGGATCATGAATTTAGGGGCCTAGGAATTTCTATTGGATATGGACTGGCTAATCCCCAATGATGCACATATTCAATGCAAAAAAGGCTAGGTGACTTTTTAAAACCTAAAGGGGGGAAAAGTGATGACCCAAGGCGAGGTAGGAAAACCCAAGATTCAATTAGCCAAATCATCTCACATAATAAAAGGATTAAGAAAAAGATTACCTGTGTATCTCATAAAATTAAATAAGATTGAGCAAAATAAAAAATACAAGGCAGATCCATATTGATTGAAGGAATATGATGACATCTTCCCAGAAGAGCTGACTAAATTACCACCTCGAAGAGAAGTCAATCACTAGATCAAACTTGAACCATAAGCTACTCCAAACGCTAAGAGTCCATATAAAATGTCTATCCCTGAAGCAATTGAGCTAAAAGAGTAACTCAAGCAGTTACTAGATCAAGGACACATCAGGCCTAGTAATTTGTCATGGGGAGCCCCAATACTATTTCAAAATAAAAAGGATGGAACTCTCCACCTTTGCATTGATTACCAAGGTCTAAACCAAGTAATAAACAAGAATAAGTATCCAATCCCAAGAATAGAAGAGCTATTTGATAGGCTACAAGGGGCAAAATTCTTTTCCAAGTTTGATCTTTGATATAGTATTACCAAATAAGGATCAAAAGCAAGAAGATATCCCCAAAACTACCTTCAATACTAGAAATGGTCATTTTCAATTCCTTGTAATGTCTTTCGGTCCAACTAATATCCTTGCTACATTTAACAAATTAATACATGAAATTTTTTGACCTTATCTTGATGAGTTTGTCCTAGTCTTCTTTGATGACACCCTAACATACTCCAAGAGAGACAAAGATACCTACGCATTATGCTAGACACAATGAGGACGCACAAGCTCTATGCGAAGAAAAAGAAGTGCGCCTTTTTCAAAAGATAGATGGAATATCTCGAATTCACAATATTTGTTGAAAAAATCTCTGTAGACCTAACCAAAGTTAGAGATGTTCAAGAGTGGCAACCTCCAATGATACTTCAGGAAGTGAGAAGTATTTTAGGGCTGACTGGATGGTATAGAATTTTCATAAAAAATTACGCCGCCCTAAGAGCTGCACCTCTTACTAATTTACTAAAAAAGTAAATTGCTATTGTGTGGATTCCCATTGAGCAAGCTAGTTTTGAGTAGCTTAAGAAAAGTTTGGTAACAACACCCATTTTAAAGCTACTTGACCTAAGTCAAGAGTTTAAGGTTGTAAAAAGATGCAAGTTCTCTTGCACTAGGTTGTGTGCTTATGCAGCAAGGCCATGTGATAGCCTATTCCTCAAGAAAACTGAAAATCCATGAGAGGAATTATGCCACTGTGATCATGAGCTGTTAGCTGTGATTCATGCTCTCAAATTGTGGCGACACTATCTGCTTGGAAGCAATTTTACTTTGGTCACTGACCACACAAAAGTCTCAAATGGATCTTTACTCAGCCAGACATCAACATGAGGCAATGCTAGTGGATTGAAGTCTTGCAAGAATTTGATTTTGAAATCAAATTTAGACATGGAAAAGATAATGTGATTGTTGATGCATTAAGTCATAAAGCTTTTCTGAATGCACTTATCATGGAAGAGGCATCTAAAGGAGAGACTTTAGCTACCATGATATTAATGCCTAGCAATCCAGTCATTGAGCTAACCAAAGAAGAGGCAGATAAGGATCCCAAGTATTAGCTAATGCTTAGAGAAATCCTAGTTAAGGACATTGATCCTAAGCTCACAGTCAAATGCCAAAATTTCATTGTGGATGATGGACTTGTATATTTTAGGATAAGGCTCTATATTCCCCTCAGTCAAGTGTTGAAAAAGAAGATATTATGGGAAACCCATGACTCCCCGTTCTTAGGACACCTTGGCTATGCAAAAACTCTTAATGTAGTCAGGAAAAGTTACTACTAGAAAAGATTGAAGCATGATGTACTCAGATATTTTACTGAATGCCTAAGTTTCCAAGAGGTGAAAACTGAGCATGTCAAAATGCCAAGCAAGCTCTAGCCACTTGACATTCCATAGATGAAATGGAAGTTCATCAGTATGGATTTCATAGTTAGATCACCTTCTATTCAAGGAGGGTATAATTCAATCATGGTGATTGTGGATATGCTGACAAAGGTCACTCATCTTATCCCAGTCAAGACCAACTACAAAGCTTCAGATATTGCATGACTGTTTGTGAAGAAATCCTTAGGCTTCATGGATTGTCTAAGTGGATCGTTAGTGACCATAACTCTCTGTTTACATCACATTTCTAGAGAATCCTATTTCAAGCAATTGGAACCCTAGCTTTGCTTTAGAATAGCTTACCATCCCCAAACTGATGGTCAAACAGAGTGGATTAATCAAGTTTTTGAAGATATACTGAGAGCTTACTGTTTCAGAGAACTGATAAGGTGGATACAATATTTGCCCTTAGTAGAATTTTCCTACAAGGTGTCATATCACCAGAGTATACAAATGACTCCATTTCAAGCATTGTATGGGAAATATTGTTTAATGCCACTGGATTTCTCTGATCCGACCCTAAAGGTTAAGGCTTCTAAGAAAATGCTAGAAGACATGGATGATCAGGTTAAAACTATTAGGCAAGACATCCAAGCTGCCAAAGACCACAAAAAAGCTTATGCTGATCTAGGATGGCAAGAGCATATCTTCCAAGAAGGAGACAATTTTCATCTGTGTATGCCCAAAGAAGAGTTCTCTGTCATTAGGAAATTTCAAAAAGTTGAGTCCAAGGTATTGTGGACCATATAAGGTTCTCAAATGCCTAGGAGCTAATGCCTACAATCTGCAACTTCTTGATCATGTGAAAGTCCACAATGTATTTCACATTAGTCTTCCAAAAGCTTATGTGGCAAATCAAGATCATTTTCTTGATGACCAACAAATTGTAATGCCTAGTTAAGGAGCCCTTGAACTCCATCGTGATAAGATCCTAGATATAAAAGAGAAACCTTTGACAAATAGAACCATTATAGAGTATCTTATCCAGTGGAAAGACTATCCTGCGGAGGATGCCACCTGGATAGAAGAGACAACTCTAGAAAAATAGTTTTCCCATTTCTTTTCAAGATGAGGACATCTCGATAGGATGTAATATTCCTGCCATAACACTTCATATCAAGAAACAAATTCGGGCTTGAGATGTTTTAAAAACTACTTGTCGAGCTATCACATAAGTAACCGCACATAATTTTCTTAATATTGAGTCTTGCATTAAAGCAATTCCACAATCCAACATGAGAAGATGCCTTAATGATCTCAGCCAATAGAAAGCAAAGACGCCTCGTAAATAATATTACGATGACTTGATCATAAAATTTTCCACATTATATTTGATTTAGTATTCCTGATTCCATTTAAATACATCAAAGATCACATTGATTTTGTAACTGCAAGACAAATCACAAAAGCCTTAGTCGGTAGAGACGAAGAACATGCAAGAACGAGCATGATATTGAGTAAGTTAAGTATCAAAAGAGTATGACACGAATTTATAAACTAGATAAGTCATGAGGTAACTTGGCCAAAAACCACAAGATGAAGTTATTTTGAAGATAAAAAGACGTTTTTGAAAAAATATGTCAAAATTCATTACTTTTTTTACGCATGGAGGGAGAGAAAGCATTTTAAAATCATCCCCATGTCAGCATCCAACATGTAAGCAATGAAAATGCATTTTTTATAAAGCTTACTTGACTCTTGACAAGTAGCCAAAAGAATGAGTCAAGTGTATGCTCCCCCTCATGCCTATAAATACACCCCCTCTCCTTCATAAAGAAAGCAAGAAGGAAGGCCTCCTAATGATGGAAAATTTTATTTACTTCTCTTTTCCATTGTAGCTTGAACCTTAAAGGAGGAAAATACCCCCCCACCTCATTTCTATTCCCTCTACCCCTTGTTACGCCTTTGTTTCATAAGCCATATCGCCAAGTGAAATGTTGGTGGAATTTTTATAGCCAACCATCAGCACTTCCTGAACTACCACATCAATTTTACCCGACATCCATGGCTCTATGAGGTCGTAGAAATTCAAAAATCCCATTTGAAGCAAGGGAAGCAAAAACAACTATAAAATACTCAACAATCCTGAAACTATCAGTATTAGAAAATTAAATAAATATCAAAAGTCTCTAGGACTTCCTAGGCATTAATAATAATTTGTCTATACAAATTTTAAAGCCTAAACAGACTTGGAAAAGCATTTAAAATCCTACTAAGCGCGGGTTAGGGCAGGACAGTGCATGAATTACCTACCATAAGTATAAATGCCCATATTATCTTTTATGGCAAAAATACTAAAATTTTCATATGGATAAAATAGCCTTCAAATTCGCAAAATAACTTGAAAATCCCAGAAAAGAGTTGCAAATAGACAAAAAAAACCCTAAAAATAAGATGGGACCTTAAAAGAGAAACCCTAGATTTAGGTGGGGCTACTTCCTATGCTAAAAAAACTCTGCTATTTCTTGTGTATGCATTTGTGGTTGCACATGAAAGATTGTTTGTGATGTAGCAATTAGTTTTGATTGTAAATATATAATCAGGATAATAAGAGGAAAGATTCCACTATGTCTCCCCCACAGCTAGATGCGAAACCTTGCTCCAAGGGGGATTGTTTTGTACTGTTTACCAGGAGCTTTGGACTAGCCCCAACAACGAGAGGCCACTCGGTGAGGAATCCATTAGGCAGGAGGAGGCGGGAGTAATAGAGGGGCTATGCCCGTAAATCTCTTGATCACTCCTAGGATTTGCATGACCCTCACGCGAATCAGGATGGGATTCTAGAGTCCCCAGTACTAGTGAATGGATGGGATTCTGTTCGTTGCGCAGTGTAATATTTGAGAAAGTTCAGGTTATCCGTGTAAAATATTACACTGCGCAACGAACAGAATCTGAGAAAGAGATAGAGAGTACACAACAGATAAGAGAAGAATCAGTAAATTCTTTAACTCCAAACAACTGATACAAACATGGCTCTGTCCACCTGTGCGCTTCCACTGTGTGAAGCTTAGATGGCGATCTAGACAGAAGATAGGTAAAGAGCTTTAGGCTAGCTAGAACAACAACTCTGACTGGGAATGAGAAATGACTGCGAAGGGATTTAGCTTTTATAGCCCGCAAAGGTCGTTAGGTCGGCCTGCTGACTAACCTACCATATGAGCCTCCACTAGTCGGCCAAGGAATATTCCAGGGAATATTCCCTTTACCATCGGGCCCCCCAGCCAAGGGCCGCTTCTGCGGCCCCTGGACCCCACAATAGGGGCTCCTTTTAACTCCCTTACACCGCAGCTTGATGCAATGCGCCTCGAGTTGCTACCAGCTTAACCACTCTGTCTAACCTAAAGATTAGACCCACAATGATCACTTTTTGCCATCCGGTCACATAGACCTCATCTGATATACAAGTCAGGACTGAACCAATGTCTGGGCTCACATTTGGCTTCTCCTCATAATGGGGGCCTTACAACTTTGAGCACCATGGATCATTGGTAGCACCTAATGAGGGTGGGGCATTGATCATATCTAACACCCCCCCTCAATGTCCACCCATAGGTGAACTATCTCCTTGGCCCAATGCCGAGTCTCTAAAGATGAACTTGAAGCAGATCCTTTGTAAGTGCTTTGGTGAAGATATCTACTCCATTCTCCTCTGTTGGACAGTAGACCAGTTCCACTATCCCATCATCCATCAAATCACGCACATAGTGATACTGGATCTCTATATGTTTGGTGCGTGCATGAAACACTGGATTTTTGGCAATGGCGATGCAACTCTGATTGTCACATTTCAGCACAGTTGGTTCTTCATCCTGTACTCCCATATGCCATAGAATCCTTCTCAACCATACTGCTTCACATGCAGCAAAACAAGCTACCTTGTACTCTACTTTGGTAGAAGACAATGCTACTGTTGGTTGCTTCTTACTAATCCAAGAGAAAATTCCTGAATCCAAAGAGAAACAATAACTAGAAACTGACTTCTTGGAATCAATGTCTCCTGCCCAATCTAAGTCACAGTTCCCCAGAAGAGAAGTTCCGAAACTATATGTGATACCATAGTCAAGAGTTTCCTTTAAGTATCTAAGCACCCGCATCCCAGCCTTCCAATGACTCTTATGAGGTTTATTTGAGAACCTACTCAAAACACCAACAGCAAAACTGATATTTGGTCTGGTGTTACACAAGTAGATTAGACTACCGACCAACCTCCTATACCTCCCAATGTCTGTTAGTGCTGATGTATCCTCGATGGATAACTTTGCATTCACCTCCATAGGTGTAGCTATCTCCTTGCACTCGGTCATGCCAAATGCCTTCAAGATCTCCCATGCATACTTCTTCTGAGAGATGAAGATCTTTCCTAGCTCTTTCTAGACTTCAATCCCCAAACAATAGTGCAGCAAGCCCAAGTCTGTCATTTCAAACTCAGAACTCAAAGCCTTTCGAGTTTGGTTGATCATATTTTCATAGTCACCTGTAATAAGGTCGTCCACATTTAGGACAATCACTATAGACTTTTTACCATCCCTGTAAACATACAAGTTAGCATCTGAGGCACATCTTTTGAAGTTTAGGTTTAAAAAGAACTTATCTATCTGCTGGTACCATGCTCTGGGGGCTTGTTTCAGCCCATATAATGCATTCTTCAGCTTACACAATTTGTTCTCAGAATGGGGGGCCTCAAACCTTGGTGGATGAGCCACGTATACCTCCTCCTTGAGGTCACCATTTAAGAACGCTGACTTAACATCCATTTGGTACACTGGCCACTTCTTGTGGGCAGCCACTGCAAGTACCGTGTGAATAGTGGCCATTCTGGCAGTTGGGGCAAATGACTCTTGAAAATCAAACCCTTCAACTTGTGAAAATACTTGGGCAACCAGTCTAGCTTTGTACTTTTCTAAGGTACCATTAGCCTTGTACTTTACCTTCCAAATCCACTTGGTGCCAATAACCTTCCGCTTTGCTGGTCGATCCACTAGCTCCCAAGTGTCATTCTTCATTATGCTGTCATACTCCGCCTGCATAGCAACCTTCCATGATGGATCTGCCAGTGCTTCTTCTAAGTCAGTTGGCTCCTTTACTTCTCTCATAATCTCAACCATCAAGGCCATATTGACTATGTGAGCAGAAGCCCTCCTTTGCTCCTCTATTCTCTGAGACCTCCTTGGTTCGTCTGCCTTCTCCTCAACAGATGCAGGCATAGGATTATTGTGGTCATAGAGTTGCTTCACCCAGCATGGCAATGGCTTTTCTGGTGGGGTGATGTCAGGATGGTGAACTTTTTCCTCATTATCTGAAGATGATGCTTCCTCCTCCTTAAGGATAGGGATAGCTCTCGGGACAGATTCATAGTGGACTACTTCTTCGCTTGATGATAAAGTGGAAGAACTTGCCTTCTCCTCCTCCACTGTATGCGGCTCCTCCTTGAACACCACATCATGGCTCGTGATGATCTTCTTTGCCTCTTGGTCATATAATTTGTAAGCCTTCTGCTCATCACTAAAACCCAAGAAGATACATTTTCTACTTTTTGGTTGTAACTTGTTTCTCTTCTCATCTGGAACATGTGCATAACATTCACATCCAAAAATTCTGAAATGTGAGACAGATGGTTTCTTACCAGTGTAAGCCTCATGAGGTGTTTTTCCCTTGAGAGCCTTTGTATAGCTTCGATTTAGAATGTAGACTGCAGTATTAACAGCTTTAGCCCAAAAATGGTTAGGCAATCCCTTGCCCTTTAGCATGCATCTTGCCATCTCCATAATGGTGCAATTCCTGCGTTACACAACACCGTTCTGCTGAGGTGTGTGAGGCGTCGTCTATTGACACTTGATCCCTTTGCTCTTGCAAAAGCCTTCAAACTCCTTTGAGTTGAACTCACCACCACCATCTATTCTAAATTTCTTCACACTTTTCCTTGTTTCATTCTCAACAAGTATTAGCCATTCTTTAAACTTACCAAAAGCTTGAGCCTTATCACAAAGGAAGTACACCCACATCTTCCTACTGTAGTCATTGACAATCAACATAAAATAAGAAGATCCCCCCAAGGCCTGTGTAGGCATCTTACCACATAAGTCAGCATGCACCAACTCTAGAGGAGCCTGTGCTCTATTTTTGCTTTCTTGTGGAAATGCCTTTCTCTGTTGCTTGCCCATCATACAAGCGTCACATGGTTCATTCAATTCAGTTATTATAGGTAGGTGAGCAACCATACCTTGCTTTTGTATCTCCTTCAATACTGCAAATCCGATGTGTCCAAACCTTTCATCCCAAAGCTTACTTGTGCCCACTCCAGCGGTGGCTGTAAGAGCACTTAGCTTATACAGGTTGTTCCTTCCTTCTCCTTTGCCAACAATTGTGCCAGCACTATTAATAATTTATGCACCTGTCTTCTTGAACCTCACTTTATGACCAAGATCAATTATGGCAGCAACTGATAATAGATTTCTCTTGATTTCGGGAACATACAACACATTTGAAAGATTTTTGACTTCGCCATTTGCAGCAACAAAAGAAATAGTACCTGTGCCCGCAGCAGGGCATTTAGCATCATTTCCAACCGTCACAGTGATGGATTCTTGTAAAGGCTGCATAGAACTGTATAGACCTTTCTTGTTGGTCATGTGACGGGAGGCCCCACTATCCAACACCCATGAGTCAGTGATAGATTCTTCTTGCGCTGAGGAGCACACTTCCTCAATGGTCACCATGAATAATTCCAGCTCTGCTTCAACCGTATTAGCTGTCTCTTTCCCTTTACTTTTAAGGGTACCATTCTTTTCATCTGCCTTCTTGACATGACAATCTACAATTGCATGTCATTTCTTCTTGTAGTAGAAGCACTCTCCTTGAAACTTCTTCTTTCCACCCTTCTTCTTTTTGTCACCATCATTTTTGGTAAAGGAACCACCTTTGCCTTTTGCATTGGCAGAGAATGCAGCATCTCCATTGTTGCTTCCTTCTCGGGCTTTCAGCCTCAACTCCTCCTCCATTAATAATGCACAAAACTCCTCGAAAGTCAAAGCTTGAGGTCTCACCTGAGTATTAAGGGCAGTTACTAGTCCATCAAACTCTTGTGGACAAATTCGAAGACACCTCCGAGCTAGCTGTTCGCTAGTCTTTTGTATCCCAGCGCTAGCCATCTGGTCGCGCAGATTCTTAATTCGAGTGATGAATGCTTCAACCGTCTCTCCTTCAGCAAACTTCTCCATTTCTAGTTGATTCTCCAAGTTTTGAATCCTCGTTTGGTTTCGTGTTTCATACTGACTCCTTAGTACATTCCAGGCCTTTGACGCTTTGGTTGTATGTTGAATCAAAGTCAAAAGACTGTCAGAATAGCTTGTAACTAAGGCACACAATGCATCTGCATTCCTTTGTTTCCAAGCTCGTAGAAGATCTGCATTCGGAGGAATCATCACACTAGGATTTGATGGGTTGGGGGTAGGCTGTGGTTCTGCGTTAGTCCCTACCATAGTCTCCAGAAGCTCATAAGAATCAAGGATAGTTGTAATTTTGAACTTCCATAAGGTGTAGTTTGTACCATCTAACTTGCCTTTGTTGAAGGTTGGTGGACGAATCCTCAGTGTTTGAATAGCTGATATAGCAACACCACCTCTGCACCGCTTCCTAATGCGCTAGAACCGCTTCCGGAAGTCGACATAGTTTCTCTTTGCTGTTGAAGCCTTTGCCTCTTGCACACTCTCCGATCTCTAGAGCCCCCTGGGCTCTAATACCATGTGAAATATTACACGGCGCAATGAACAGAATCTAAGAAAGAGATAGAGAGTACACAACAGATAAGAGAAGAATCAGCAAATTCTTTAACTATAAACAACTGATACAAAGATGGCTCTGTCCACCTGTGCGCTTCCACTGTGTGAAGCTTAGATGGCAATCTAGACAGAAGATAGGTAAAGAGCTTTAGGCTAGCTAGAACAACAACTCTGATTGGGTGAAAGATGAGTGAGAGATGGCTGCGAAGGGGTTTAGCTTTTATAGCCTGCGAAGGTCGTTAGGTCGCCGACCTACCATATGAGCCTCCACTAGTCGGCTAGGGAATATTCCCTTTACCTCGAGTTGCTACCAACTTAACCACTCTGTCTAACCCAAAGATTAAATCCACAATGGTCACCTTTTTGCCCTCCGGTCACATAGACCTCATCTGATATACAAGTCACAACTCAACCAATGTCCGGGCTCACATTTGGCTTCTCCTCATAATGGGGGCCTTACAACTTTGAGCACCATGGATCATTGGTAGCACCTAATGAGGGTGGGGCATTGATCATATCTAACAATCCGATCTCAATCCATACCTCATAGGTCAAGATGTTGTAATCTGAGCCTTCATCTATGAGAGCATCAATGATGAGCTCTTGCTTGGTAGTTAGTTTGACCGTAAGATATGCAAGAGGGATTAGGTTTTCATCTTTTGGGTCAATGTTTATGGCTTGGATCTTTCAGATATTAGGCATGGTAGTCCTAGTTAGCGTACTGCATGAAACCTTGCATGTTAGACAGCCATGATACATGTGAATGATACTACACTTAATGCACCTAAGGTCAACCCTTGGAGATTTATCTATCACTATCTAGTCTGCTAGCTATGGCCTAGGCTCTTATGTTGCTAGCTCAAGCAATATGTGAATGGATAGATGGATGGGAGTCTTCACTCATTGTGTTGACTCATCAAGTTTTAGGACTTTGAGACCTAAGGTCAAGTCCACTATGAATGGATAAACTTGCAACTCTTCTTGCAATGATATTGTGTGGTTCTTGGTGTGGGTGTTCTCATTCAGCTCTCTAGGCTTGTTAGTTCTTCTTGGATTTTGCAACTCCGTTTCTTGGAGTTTCTATCCTTCAAATTTGTCTCTTGTTTTGGTCAATTGGCCTTATGATCTCTAGGCTTGTTAGTTCTTCTTGGATTTTGCAACTTTGTTTTTTGGAGTTCTTATCCTTCAAATTTGTCTCTCATTGGTCAATTGGTCTCATGATCTTGCACTAAGTGCAAGTGGTAAAATTATTGTCTCAATGGTTGGCTTCTCCTCTCAATTGCTATAGTCTTGGCACTTTCTTTGAATGGGGTGAAAAATGATTCAAAGGGGGCTTAGGACTTATAGCAGCTTGGTCGATTATATTTTACTCATCGGGCCCTTGTAATGATTGGAATGGAGCACATGATGATGGTAACTTGGTTGGATGATTCCCCCCTAATGACTTGCAATATGTCCTATATGTCGATGTGAAAGTGACCGTTGTTGTTGTGCACTGTGATCCTAAATGACCTAAGGTAATGCTAGCCCATTGTGTGTTGCTGAGGTTGCCTAGGTGCTATATGCAATGTACCAATTCCTTGCAATATGATGAGGTGGTTACTTAGTTTAACAAGCCCCTTGTTGAGTTCTTAAGTCATTAAGATATTTACTTCAAATGCTTGACTTCAAAAACTACAAGATATCAAGGCACTTTGCAACACTTTGATTCAAACACTCGCAAGAGTGAGGTGTGTAAAATCATGCTTTCTTCCTTTCCATTGCAATGTGCATGGTGCAAGGATAGCATTTTGATGTAAATACATTAAGGAAGCGGTTCAAATTTAGAATGTGACTAAGATAAGTATGAGTGAGCCTTGAGGCATAGTGTGTGTGTAAGTGGGAGTGTGAGTGAGTGTGTGAGTGATTGTTTAGTTTGAGTGAGTGAGTATGAGTGAGGGATAAGTGAGGTGTGAGTATGAGTGAGGGATAAGTGAGATATTGTCATGTGCCTACCTAGCAATTCCTTGACATCACATTTTAGTGGTCCATCGGGGAACTATCCTAGACAACTTTGCTTGGTACTCGCGAGAATGCACATGGTCTATCATCTAGGTTTCCTAGAGTCCACCCCATAGCGGAAGGTATCAGTCGTTCCCATGAGGATCAACCTGCAATCTCAGGGTCCTGAGGTCTTGATGCATTAGCTAGCTCCATTGGAGGTTTCCCACAAGGGCTTCTCGTCTAACCAGAGCGATCATAGTTGCCCTTGGTTCATGGAGTGCAATGCTTTTTTCTCGTAATTGGTTAGGATAAAGGGCACCTTAACAGAGTTCTAGCACATCCACTACACCTTTTTCCTAAGATAATTACTGATCAAGGTTTTAAGATCTAACCCTAGGTAATTTAATGCTCGGCTCTACCTAAATTTTTCTAAATAACGTTTCGTTCAATCTCTTTAGAGAAGCTCCTATCTTACTAAGACCACTTATCCATAAGACAAATCCATCAGGGATCTCACCCACTTGCTTCCCACAAATGGTTTTCTTTAGTTTTCTAATTACCTATCACATTAAGTTATGACATATGAAAGCAGCTTTGTTAATTAACTCGTTATCATAGGTTCCTTCGAGTAATTTTACGGCACAATACAAAGGCAAAGAAAACAGTCTTTTGGAAAAACATATTTCGCAAAGTTACTTACAATACTTTTCCCCTTCTGCCTACGTAGAAGATAAATCTCCATTTACCAAAAAATCCCTTCTATCTATATAGAAAAAAAGAAACCTTCCAAGATTTTTGTCCCTTCACTAGTACCAGGGACTCCAGGATCACATCCTGATTCGTGTCAGAGGTTCACGGACAAAGCCCCCCTGGCACTCCCGCCTCCTCTTGCCTAACGGATTCCTCATCAAGTGACTTCTCACCATCGGGGCCGGTCCAAAGCTCCTCACAGCGGTGCAAAACAATCCCCCTTGGAGCAAGGTTCCACATCTAGACATGGGGGAAGTATAACATGATATTTCCTCTTATTATCTTAATTATATATTTACAATTAGATCTAACTGCTACAAGCATAATCAATCTTTCCTATGCAACCATTAATATATGCACAAATAAAAAAGAAACAACAACAAGTGTTTTTAGTATAAGAAGCAGCCCCACCCAAATCTAGGGTTTCTCTTTTAAGGTCGCACCTTATTTTTAGGGTTTCGCTTCCTACTTGCAACTCTTTTCTAAGATCCGCAAGTTATTTCGCAAATCTGAAGTCTATTTTATCCGTATGAAAAAATTTGGCATTTTTACCCTAAAAGATAATGTGGGCATCTATACCTATGGCAAGTATATCATGCGTTGCCCTGCCCTAACCCGCACTTAGCAGGATTTCAAATGATTTTCCAAGTCTGTTTAGACTTTAGAATTTTTATTGACAAATTCTTATCAATGTCCAACAAGTCCTACAAACTTTCAATATTTATTTCATTTCATGATACTGATAGTTTCAAGGTTGTCAAGTATTTTATAGTTGTTTTTACTTCAACATTCTTAATATTTTAGGTTAGGTTTTCTCGTTGATTCATACATGGGTCAACTCATGATATTGACGGCCTCACTAATATACTCATTAATATTAACATTGCATGTGTTTTTAGTAAGAAAATATATGGTTCAATCAGCAATGTTTTCAACGTTATCTGGAAAGAACAATTTTCATTTAGCTATGTCCTAAGTACAATGCTGATTTTTTTTAAAAAAAATTATTCTAGACAATGCAAAAATCATAAGTGCAAATTTTCTTTCATCTTTCAGACATCGAATTATATTACTACGCACCTAATTTATGCGCGTCTAGTATATATTTTTAATACAATTTTCTATCGATTTAGTGTATTGATTATTTCATTATATTATCTAAATTATTTTCCATAAATTATTACAAACTTATATGCATTTGTTTATTATTAGTAAAATAAAATAAATATAGTTACTTTTAGGAAAAAAGTATAAAATATTTCTTTTCCTAACATCGTCTACCCTTTTTTTGTTATTATAATCACATGTGTCATTAATGAAATAATAATAAATATCATGAAATAAATCATAATCAAGATATTTTCTTAATGGTAAGCATATAATCATTTTTCAAGTGAAAGAGTATTGTAATTGAATAGTATTACTTAGGCTATTTTCCTAAGTGACAGTTTATTTACATTTTCTTTAGAATACATTTGTAATCATTTAAAGTCAAATATAGCGATAAGCTTATAAAACATTATTTTTTCCAAACCGACAAGATGTTATCTCTCTTAGGTTTGCTATAACGTGGGTCTCACAAATTCCTACCTTGTCATTTTCTCCATCGGTCGCGTTTCTTGCTTTCCTTGCTTCAAATGGGCTTTTTGAATTTCTACAACCTTGTGGAGCCATGGATGTCAGGCAAAATTGACCTAATAGTTCAAGGAGAGTTGATAGTCATCTAGAAAAATTTTGCCATTGTTTTGCTTAGCAATATGGCTGTATGGGAGGAAGACGTAATTAGGGGTAGAGAAAATGGAAATGAGGTAGAAGAGAGGCATTTTTCTCCTTCAAGGCTCAAGCTACAATGAAAAAGAGATGTAGAGAAATTTTTCCATCATCAGGAGGTCTTCCTTTTTGCTTTCTTTGTGAAGGAGAGGGGGTGTATTTATAGGCATGAGGAGGAGTATGCCGTCGACTCATTCTTTTGGCTACTTGTCAAGAGCCAAGTGAGCTTTATTAAAAATTCATTTTGATTGCCTACCTGTTGGATGGTGGCATGGGGATGATTTTAAAATGCTTTCTCTTTCTCCAAGCATAAAAAATTGTCAGAGAGAGAACCAAGGAGAGAGAAAGAAGAGAGAGAAAGATTGCAGAGGAGAGAGAAAGACTGCAGGAAGAGAGAGAATAAGAGTGACGAGGAGAGAGAAAGACTAGAATTGGAGAGAGAAAGACAGGAAAGATGAAGAAGCCATGAAAGCTTAGAGCAAGAAGGGAGAGAAAGATTGTAAATGTATTGATTTGTCAAAAGATATGTAAAATTACATGTCCTCTCTTTATATACCAATGTCAGTGTGATATGGCATAATGTCAATATTATTTACACTAATTCCCTATTCTCAGCTTCTTACAATCCACTTGTCAGAGAGAGAACCAAGGAGAGAGAAAGAACAGAGAGAAAGACTGCAGAGGAGAGAGAAAGACTGCAGGAAGAGAGAGAATAAGAGTGATGAGGAGAGAGAAAGACTAGAATTGGAGAGAGAAAGACAGGAAAGATGAAGAAGCCATGAAAGCTTAGAGCAAGAAGGGAGAGAAAGATTGTAAATGTATTGATTTGTCAAAAGATATGTAAAATTACATGTCCTCTCTTTATATACCAATGTCAGTGTGACATGGCATAATGTCAATATTATTTACACTAATTCTCTATTCTCAGCTTCTTACAATCCACTTGTCAGAGAGAGAACCAAGGAGAGAGAAAGAACAGAGAGAAAGACTGCAGAGGAGAGAGAAAGACTGCAGGAAGAGAGAATAAGAGTGACGAGGAGAGAGAAAGACTAGAATTGGAGAGAGAAAGACAGGAAAGATGAAGAAGCCATGAAAGCTTAGAGCAAGAAGGGAGAGAAAGATTGTAAATGTATTGATTTGTCAAAAGATATGTAAAATTACATGTCCTCTCTTTATATACCAATGTCAGTGTGACATGGCATAATGTCAATATTATTTACACTAATTCCCTATTCTCAGCTTCTTACAATAACTTGTCAGAGAGAGAACCAAGGAGAGAGAAAGAAGAGAGAGAAAGATTGCAGAAGAGAGAGAAAGACTGCAGGAAGAGAGAATAAGAGTGACGAGGAGAGAGAAAGACTAGAATTGGAGAGAGAAAGATAGGAAAGATGAAGAAGCCATGAAAGCTTAGAGCAAGAAGGGAGAAAAAGATTGTAAATGTATTGATTTGTCAAAAGATATGTAAAATTACATGTCCTCTCTTTATATACCAATGTCAGCGTGACATGGCATAATGTCAATATTATTTACACTAATTCCCTATTCTCAGCTTCTTACAAAAATGTCATGAATTTTGACATACTTTTTCAAAAACATCTTTTTTTCTTCAAGATGACTTCATTTGGTGGGTTTTGGCCAAGTTACCTCATGACTTATCTAGTTAATAAAGTCATGCCATACTCTTTGATACTTAACTTACTCAATATTATGCTTGTTCTTACGTGTCCTTCATCTTGTGATTAAGGCTTTTACGATTTGTCTTGCGGTTACAAAATCAATGCAATCTTTGACACATTAAATTGAATTGGGAATGCTAAATCAAATATAATGTGGGAAAATTTATGATCAAGCCGTCCTGATATTATTTACGATGTGTCTTTACTTTTTGTTGCTGGGAACATTGAGGCATCTTCTCGTGTCCGATTGCGAAATTGATTTAATGCAAGACTCAATATTAAGAAATTATGTGCGATCACTTATGTAATAGCTCGATGAGTAATTTTTAAAATATCTCAAGCCTGAATTTGTTTCTTGATATGAAGTGTTATAGTGAGAATATTACAGATGTGAGTGTTAGTGAAGGATAAGTGAGATACGTGTATGGGTATGAGTGAGGGAGTATAGGTATGAGTGTGAGTGAGTGAGTGTGAATGAGAATGAGTAAGTGGGTATGAGTGAGGGATGAGTATGAGAGAATGAGTGAGCATGAGAGAGAGAGAGAGAGAGAGAGAGTATGATTGAGGTAGGTATGAGCGAGCGTTGGGTGTGTGTTAATTAAAAGTGTGTGTTTATGAGTGAGGTGGTGTGAATGAGTGGTGTGAGTGAGAGGATGTGATGGATGTGTGGGAGTGAGTGTGAGTTTTAGGGTTTTAGTATGTGTGAAAGTGAGAGTTTAATGTTGGGGATGTGTGGGAGTGAGTATGGAGATCTCGTGTGGGAGTGAAAGAAGATAATGTGTGAAAGGAGAAGAAGTTGATGTATGTGTGGGAGTGAGAGAATGAGGTATGTTTGGGAGCGGGCATTATATGTGGTGTAGGGGGTGTGGTAGTGAATGTGAACATATGTAAATAGGTATGGAAGGGGGGGCGCATGAGTTCTAGTGTAGGTTAGGTATGGAAATTTGGGTGTGTTAGTTTGGGTATAGGTGTGGATATAGGGGATGTACTAGGTTTGTGGAGGGGCAAGTGGGTAGGGTGTATGATCAAAGTAATGGTACCTCTATCTCTTCTTCTTCTTCTTTGTTCTTATTCTTCTCCTATCTCTTCTTCCTTCACCCCTTCTTTTCTACCTTTTTCTAATACTTCTTCCACCATTAGACAAAAACTGTAAGCTTTCCAAGAAGACACAAAAGTTAATAGCATATGTGCAACCTTGCCACAAAAGAAATCGAACAAGGAGAGTATGGGTTTGCATTTTGTGTTTGAGATTTGAGATTTGAGATTTGAGTTTTTTTGTGTGTGTTTTGTGTTTTTTTCTACCCTCCCTAATAATGCCTATCTTCATAATCTGAATCCAATGAGCTAGTTCATTCCGATTCGTTGGCCTTCCTAACATAGCCACATGGGTTTCGAAATGCTAGCCACAAATGTAGATGATCAAAACCCATCGATCCCATATGCACCCATACACAAGCTTCCTATTCCATCACATGGTAGGAGTGTGAGGACCTTGATAGTTGCATTGTCCTAGGTCCTAGCAACAAAACCAAAATGTTGAGCCTAACACACCAATCATTGGTACTTTGGATGGACTTCTATTGTTTGAGAAGTTGCAACTACTTCAACAACAATCTCTCACTTTTTGTCTCTTAACACTCCACTCTAACTTGAGTACACAAGACTATCTTGAGTTGTAATGAATTCACCTAACTTACCTTCTTGCGTTTGATGACTCAAAGACTCGAAGATGGCTCCACAACCATGATCAACATGATACAATGCCATCACTTCTTTACATCCACAACCAAGCACACCAACGAGTGAAAGAGCTAGTAGAGAAGATGAGAAAAGAAAGATGAAGGCCTTAGCTTCACCTTCCCTCAGTCCCTCACTCAATACACCTCTCAGTCACTCTCAACACAATGGAAGCAAGATAATAGAGTAGAAAGATTGAATAGAAAGCTTGAGTAGTGACATTGATAGAGCTTCTGCTACATGGAAGTGCCAAAAGGGTGGATACAACTAAGATCTCCCACCCTTATAAAGAGCAAGAATTAGAGTTAGGGTTAGGGTTTGTGCCCCTTTTGCATTTAGAGTTTTTTCCCCTCCCTTGGAAATTCTACCCACTTTGTAGGCTCTATGCTGGTCAATCATCATTGCATGATTCAACCTTAGCCTAATTAGACCAAGCCTAAGATATTCTAATCACAAATACATGTGTGCAACCCATGCAACACTTGTGGGTATGACAAATACAAATGTAGTGGTGAATACAATGTGCACGGGAGTGAGCCTAACTCTCACAAAGTAATTATCCATGATAATGTGGTGATCTCCATACAATACAAATATAATCCAAGTGCTCAAAATGCATTGATGCTCCACAAAAAAATAGTAGCCAGCAATTCTACTTTTTTAGTTTTCTCAAAACACCATTAACAATCCCGTTCACAAGTAGGGGCCAACAAGCTATGTGGAGGCTTAAGGGCTTTGCTTAGGAAGGCCCTTCAAGTTAGCTCTTACATTGAGTGATATAGATAACCAAATCGGGTGGTTACACCCAGTGAATCTATTATCACTCATGTCTTCTAATAGGTTCATACAAAATATTAGCAAGAAGATGGCTCTCATCATGAGGCGGACCTTTCTACAAGTATTTATTTTAGAATTGATATAAAAAAAGAGAGGTGTTAACCACTCTTCCTCTACAATAAGTTTTTTTAAAATAATATTTGCAACAAACGAAGATAGTTACAAGTGGTAATGAATGCGGGATGTAGGCATGAGGAAAAGTCTTTGAGAAAACCTGCTATTGATAAAGAGAGGCCCCTTTCAATGAAGATTAGGATTTTTTAAGGGGTTGAGGCATTTACATTGTAGGTTAGAGGGAAGTCATACCTAATATGCACCTCCTAGTTGAAGTCAACTCCAATCCTCCTTAAGTAGGGCATATAGGTAGGATCATCCCTTTCATGTAATAAGGTGCTATAGAAAGCCATGTAGGCCTCTAAGCTAGAGTCCCAAATGTTTCTGCGCCACTTTGGTTGAGCCTCATATCCTTCCACTCTCTAGGATACCTCCACCACATTATCTTCCCAATAATTTGTAGGCTCCTATTGTCACCTCGTCTGGTGTCTCATTATTTACTCCAACCATATCCTATCTAGTCTTGCCAAGAGCTTTATGACATCCTCCACTGCCCTTGGAGATAGTACCCTATCCAATGTATGTGCAAGAAAGTGAAGGAGAACTCAAAAGGGTAGCCATGGTTCTCCCATTGCTCCCACTCTACAAGTTCTTGGTCCCAATTTACAAGGTTGCACTCCTAGCTTTGAGGAATGGCCACTTGTGGAACTTGCAATTGCTCCTCTACTCCCAAGCCGGTGCTAGGTTTGGGTGCCTTGGCATGGAGTCCATGTTACAATGCTCTCCTTGCTAGTTCTAATTTTCCTTGTACTTCCTCCAGTGTTTCTTCTTATCTTGACTGAGTGATGTTCAAGACTGTGATTAAAAAAGCTTATTGTTGCTCTAGCATTCCTCTTTCAATAGGCATAGGTTTTCTTTCTGCCATGAGGCATTCACTCTCTCAATGGGCCAATTGATAAGCTAAGTCTTTGACTCTATATTCACTCTTGGCTACCCATTCCTCTACTTTCTCTTTCATCTGCTCTAGCCATTGATTTTGAATTGAGCTAGAGTAGCGATTACTTGGTTCTGTTACTGCCACAATACATACATTTTTTGTTGCTCCTGGTTTTTGTGCTCTATTTTCTCCCTTAGTATAGCTTGTTTGTGGAGAGCTGCTTGAAGTTGGTTATGCAGCTCTACCAGCTTCTTTGTGGTCTCCTCATCTCTTTGAGTTTGTGCCTCATGCAGATCTTTCCTTGCCTCTCCCTATCTTGCCTTTATGGGTTCTTTCAATGCCCTACTGATGACACTCATCACCCTCATTTTTTCTACCCTATAGGTTGCATAGGTGATCTTCTCTTCAAGTTGTGCAAAGTGTGATCTTTTTCTCCTCAGTCATCTTACGTTGTAATCTTCACTGTTGCACATGCCTGAAGGCACCAAAGTATTTGAAACTTCCAAATGGGTACATTTGACTCTTGGTGTGATTTGGCATCGATTGCTTAGCTAGCCTTTTCACTCATGAAAGGGGGGACTCCTTTGCTAGGGACTGGTGCAATTTCTTGCACTTTTCTCACTAAATACTGCACCCAACCCACAATGTTACTTTTATTGATTGTCCCTCCAGTGGTTCCTTGTGTCGGGGTGATTGTGGGGGTGGTCATGATTGGTGGGATTGTGTGTAGAGGGGCTTTACCCTTGCTTTTTGGCACCGGTCGTCTTGTTCTTGTCTCTTCTATAGCCACTACACTTATGCTTGGCATGTCACCTCACATAGGGCTCATCATTGCCAATTCATGAGATTGGAAAGATTGCTCCACTAATCTCCAAATAGCCAAATCTATATGTTCCTCCTCTTGTTTCCTCAGTCACTCTTCCTCCTCTTCTTGTTTCTTCCTACGCTCCTCTTCAAGCCTTTTTGATTCCTCTTCCATCCTCTACTGTTCCTTTTTTCTTTCAGAGGTGGATCTAGTACTTCCAATGGGGACTTTAAGTCTGATCTTCCTTCTTTCACCTTGGCTTGATGGCTCTGAGCCTTGTTGTCATTGATTGTCCCTTCACTTGAGGTTCCTTGCTGTTGAGAGGGTCGGTTTGCCTCCTTCTCATTAGCATCTCTTTTTTTTTTGTCCTATTGATCCCTGTTGAATTCATCCTCCCCTTGTTCTTCTAGTGAGAGTGAAATAGGCACGCTCGTTGGAGTGGGAGAGCCATTCTCCTCTTGGATCGACGATAGTTCTAGGGTTTCCTCTACTGCTTCTTCTATTTTCACGTCCCCCATGGCCTCCTAGATTATGGCCATTAGTAGTCCTCCAAACCCTATGGTTGAAGCCTTGTTCAACCCTTGGAAGTAGGTTTTGATTGTAGTAGTTGGAGACTCCCCTTGTTGTCATTGGTGCCTCATTTGTTTTTTGGAGGATTCCAATTTACCTCGTCAAGTGCATTTGTTGCAAGGCTCTCTAGCAATGGCATTCCTATTCTATTCATGAGAGCATTGTATCTCTGGCTTGAGAAGAGGGTATGGACCATTTTTTCTTGCAATCAGATGGTGGGGTCATGAATGTTGACCAAGCTAATTCCATTGTTTGTGTATACTTTCTTTTTTTCATCCCTAGCATCCCGTACATGTCTTTGTTTGGCTTCTTCTTTGGCTTTCTACTAGTCATAGGGCCTTCTCCATAAATTTTGGATTAAGTGCGATGTCCACCCTTCTAGTGGTATCTCCTTCCTTGATGGTTATTGTGCCATTGTTCCTCTAGGCATCAAAGGTCCTCAAGAACTCTGTGCATTTTTTGTGGTTGACATCCTACCCCACCTTGTACTCGGCAAGATTAAATTGTTCTATCATCTATCCAACAACCTCTTCAGATGTCACCAATCCTTCCACATTATGGATGCTATAGTATTTTAGTTGGTTGAATATGCATATCTCCATTGTTAAAAGATAGGCATAGGAACCCACTGTAAGCAAGGGTGTATGAGGGTAGATGGGTGTGAATAGCCTCAGGGGTGGGGAAAACCCTAACCCTAGCTTGGCAGAGGCTATATAAATAGCCTATGGGTCATTATCAAACAGAGATAGAGTGTACCCAAGTTGTACCTTGAGCAACTTAATAAACAAGAATTTGTTCTTGTACTTTGAGCCTCTTTCTCCCTCTTGTGCACATATTCCAATGTTGCAACTTTGATTTTCAATAGAGCCTCCTATAATCCTCTTAGCTTCCTATACCCTCAGCCTCACTAAGTGCACATGATTGTCCATCATCTTTATCTTTTACCTCTTGCCTCCATAGCCAAACCAAACCCACCTCTGATGGAGGACTTGGGGAGGACAAAGGAGGCCATATCTGCTCTTGCTTTCTTTTGGAGATCTTTTCTCCACATTAGGACATAGCTACTCGTCAAGTCTACCCCCAACATTGTCCATGACTAAGCCCGACATTGCGCATTTTCCAGAACAGGTGCAGTTTTCTGTCAACTTGTCATTCGTACCACTGTGCACGCAACAGGTGATGCAATCCCATAAACCACCTTGGGGCTTTGATAGCCCCCCTAGTGGGCTATCCTCATATACAAGGGTTCCTTGAAATTTTCTCTACAAAGAGAGATCTTTGACAAACCCTAATTGTGTACCTTGTGGTATCCATAGCCAATAAGCTCTAAACATGGCATTTTTCACATCTTTCACTCTGAGCTTTATTAAAGAGTGATTCTAATCACTGAAGAATCTTCTCTAAAGCTTATTTGAAATCTAAAAACTCTCGGACATGCTCGATGGACATCACTAAGTGCATTGGGAAGCCAACTTCCAACCTGCTTTCATTCAAGCATTTCACTAAGCTTGACATTAGTGTTTCTAAACACTAATCATTAATCATCTAATCATTTGCTTGCTAGGTATTTACTAGATCTAGTGAGTGTTATTTTGTCAACTTCCTCTTTTTATATTTTTGTAAGGTTATGTGTACAATTATAAACACATAGACCATCATACACTAGATTTGTATTGCATATCTTGAGTGACTTTGGTTCAAGTACACTAGTCAATGCAATCAAAAGGATGAGTGTCATTATACTCTCCTTAGAATCATCAGCAACAAGCATTGAGAACATAAACCAACCTTGTCCAACACAAGCTTCATCCACAAAGCCATATCACAAGGAGGAGCTTGAAGTCTAGTCTAGGTTTACCTCATTAAAACCTAAAAAGACTATTAAACCTCGGAAGAAGATTGCACATAAGAAAGGACCACCACAGTCATACCTTGAAATATTACATTTGTATGATTTTCAGCCTTTCTCCTCATTATAACTTTGATTTCAATTATTTGATTTGTTTCCGCATTCAATGGCAAATTTGTAAGGGATTAGACATTGCCCTTGTCCTAACAAGTGGTAAGACCTTCCCAATGGCCACAACATATGCTGATGTTTGTCCTCAAATTTGAAAGTTTGATGTGGCAAAGATTTTCACCCATGGCAGGTACTTATAAAGTACAAAATGATAGAGAGAGGGTATTGGCCTCTCATTCAAGGCACTAGAGTTGTAAGCTCTGCAAATCTGGTTGATGTAGAGGATGGCCAACGTGCCCAAGCAATCATCATGTTACACTTAGATGAGTCCCTGATTCATCATGTTAATCAACTAAACACTGCTAAAGAGAAATGGGATGAGCTTGAAAAGCTCTATGGAGCCACTGGTAAAAATACTAAAATCTTCCTTAAAATTGAATTCTTTAGCTTGGAATATAGATCAGGAGAAGATTTGGGAAAATTCATCTCTCATATAAAGGGACTTATGGCACAGCTTGCCTCTATACAAGCTCCAATACATGAAGAAGATGTTATTGCTATTCTCCTAAAAGCTATAAAACAGGTGTTTCCTACTCTTGTAACCACTCTCACCAACATTCCAGATCCTACATTGGCAAGTACCATCCAATCCTATTTGGATGAAGAAAAGAGGAACCACAAAGAAGGCAACACTAGTTAGGCATCTTCAAATTCAAGTGATCAAGTATTGGTACATACAGTTCTAACTAGATGTTCTTTCTGTAAGAAAAAAGGATGTCTTGTAAACAACTATTGGAAGAAGTATCCCGAGAAAATGAAATGTAACAAATGCAAGAAGATAGGGCATATCACTAGTAAATGCTATAACACTCCTGATGTACCCAAATAATTGGTGGCCAATTATACCTCCAATCCATGAAGATCGATTGTTTTGACTCTTTAAATCATCTATCTAAAAAACTCTTTTAAGCCTGATTTATAAAGGCATCCCGGTTGTTTAAAGGGGGGACATCTTACATGCCTTGTAATCTAATGCCACCCTGGCATTAAGGGGGGTTGTTAAAAGATAGGCATAGGAACCCATTGTAAGCAAGGGTGTATGAGGGCAGATGGGTGTGAATAGCCTTACGGGCAAGGAAAACCCTAACCCTAGCTTGGCAGAGGCTATATAAACAGCCTATGGGTCACCATCAAAGAGAGATAGAGTGTACCCAAGTTGTACCTTGAGCAACTTAATAAACAAGAATTTTTTCTTGTACTTTGAGCCTCTTTCTCCCTCTTGTGTACACATTCCAATGCTGCAACTCTGATTTCCAACATCCATGGCTAAGCCATATCTTTTGTGATCCTCCTTTGAGAAGGGGAGCTCCTATTGGCTTTATCCTATTGACTTTCCATTTGGGTTTCTATTTCCACACAACAATCCACAATTAGTTTTCTTTAAAGGACACTTCTTGCAGGAAGGTAAAGTGACTAGAAAGATTAGTGTTCGATGATGAAGGGTATAAACCACAAAATGAGAACTCTCAATTAATCAATCTATACATTTTTACACATTTATTCTTCCCTTTAAAATTCAATTATTATCTCAATTGTTTCCTACTCACATGTGAACTATAGGAGTGCCAACTCCATCGTTTAGGACGAGAGTTTGAGGCATGGAAACTATGAGTTCGAAGTTGTGGTCTATGCTTTGGGACCCACTTAAGCATTTGGTTTGTATCTTTGGTTTCTAGAGGGTAAAAATTGTGGTACTTTACAATGGGCATATGTTGTGGTACACACTCCCCCTCCTTAGAGTTGACACTAGGTCTAGCTACTGGTGGCACTACAGGCTTTTGGATGGATGTGGTGTCCTTGCTAAAAGTTATTACTATTCTAACATTGTTGATGGCAAGGTGGATACACTGCGACACGTAGTCAATATTACAATGAGCTTGTTCTCTGGACACATGCCCAAAAAATGATTCCTTACCAATGCTTTGCTTGTTACATAGCACGTAAAAGATAATGGGTAGGCTCTCAGTCTTGATAGAGATCTCCCATTAGTTTGCATTTTTCCAAGAGTGGATAGGACTTTCCCCTAAACGGGCTAAGTTTCACATTGGTTGGTTGGAATTAAGGTTGTCTAGTGTTTATGCCTTAAGATATTTGAGTTGGCTCTCTCATTAATTAGTAGATTAAGGTTGTATGCCTTTTGGGCAATTACGTTTATTTGCAAGTAGGTGGGTGCTACTACTTCCTTATCCTCCTCCTCTAATTCAGTGATGGTTGCAACCCTCACATTCGTCAATGGATCTATCATCAGAGGTTCATGAAGTGGATGTGATGGAGGGTAATACTTTTTTATGTGACTTCCATTGAAAAAGCCTATGCCCCCCCCCCCCCCTCTAGGGTTTCGAGTTCCACATTGCCCGTCCTACTGATATTGTGAACCTTGAAAGGTCCCAATCCCCCAAATTTCATTTTTTTCTTGTGTCCCTTGATTGAGTACAACAAGACTAGGTCTCCTTGGCCAAAGTCTTGTAGTTTGATGTGTTTGTCAAAACAACTCTTGTGTCAAGCCTTTTCACAAATTAGAGCATCGGTTGCAATGAGACGAGTCTCAAATAGACATTCCATCTCCACTAATAGATTTGTCCATGCTTTTTTTGCCCTCCCATCTCTCTTAGGTTGCTATTCTCAAGCTTGAAACATAAAACTCTACTGGTTTTATAGCTTTAGTTTTGAAGGTCAATTTGAATGGGGTATATCCTATGGTTGTTTTGTAGTGAGGGAAAAAGAAAATATTTTTATAAAAAATAATGACAAAATTGTTATGGAAGAAAATGAAGAAATTCCCTGTCATAATAGGCCTCATTCTAAGAAAATGTGGCAAACACCCTTGGGTGTGAAGCTGGCTATGGAAAAGGTGGTAACATCCCATAGTTCAGGATAGTTGAATCACTAGCAGACCTTTTCTAGAAGCAATTCAAAGCCACCTCCCTTCGTGCGATGTCTCTATAACTTCATCATTTGTCTCACCTCTCCAACAGATGACATCTTCTACAAACAATCAAAGTACTAGACTTGTTGGCTACTTCCTAGGGCATGCCTCATCTTCAACACCCTGATGTTAGTAACAAATGAAGTGATCTTCATCAAAAACCCTTGGAGTGATGTGAGCTTTCATCCTAACTAGATGGGGAAGTGAGTATAGGCTACCCTTTGTATTCATCAATAGAGCGTGAGACAGAGGGTGGGAGTGAGTGACCAATTCTTGCCCTTTATATTCAACAGAGAGGTGAGAGGTGTCCAGTTGCACACACGGGATGGGCCTCTCAATGCACAAAGCATAAAATTATTCACATGCACGGTATTATAAGGCTCCATGGCCTTCCTTCTTGCACCATATGCTGGCACAGGGTGAGATGCACAATTGCACCATGAATTGCACACAAGGCATACAACCTTTGCACAAGTGTTAGTGAGAATTCAAATAATGGAATGGGAGGAAGTCGATTGCCCTCCTATATCTATTAACAAAGCATGAGACAAAGGGGGGGACTGACTGTGATTGATTTCCCTGAGAGGTGAGGATTGAGGGACGTTTTGACACTTGGAGACAGGTATGTTCTCATTTCCCTATGCACATATGGGATATGCCTCCGCCATCATTCTACACCTGATTCTCTTTGGCGCACTGCATACACAATAAAGGCTCCCTGGCCTTTCTTCTTACACCTATGCCAAATAGGTTAGGGCGCACATATGCACCATCAATTGTGCACATTGGCATACTCCCTCTAAACCATTTCCTTTGTCGATTCCTAAACTAGATATGAGCTATGGATTTCAATCATTATTCTTCAAGTAACGTATGCCATGGGGTGAGCGACTGATTTGTCATTTTCACATGAGTGACTAATGAGATTGAGTGTTGTATACCTCGCCATCGACAACCTCACCAATATTTCAATAACAAAGCTCTCTCCTTGGGTGCTATTGCACGGTTCCTACCATGGTGGACAAGTGCAACATGGCAATCTGTGGTACCTCCTATCAACTCCAATCCTTCATGCAACAGTGATGATTTTGCTCGATAATATGCAAAAATCGAGCCAAGTTTTTCTAACCCAACCCCTTTTGATTTCAAGATTTAGTCATGTTTTAAGTGTGGGGACATACGTGTATGGGTTATGATCCCATGCTAGGCCCCTGTTGCATCGCCAAACTGATTTATTAAGGTCTTAAGTGTGGAGGACACGTCCCTACGCATCCGCTGCACATACCCTTATGGAAACATCCCTCTCGGAAAATTTGAGCATATCAAGTCCTGTTCCTATCCTAATGGGGTCCCTTTCCCACCCAGCCATCCTCTTTTCAATCCGTCTTGCGGTTATTTCTTGTCTATTTGCCTTTTTCCTTTGTTTTATTACTTTTTAATGTGAATGCATCCTACATTCACCAAAAGTAAAATATGACCATACAACCCCATTTGTCTCTTTGAATTGGCCAAATTTTCTTTTTGTATCCCCTTGTTTTGAGTCATGGATCGTGAGTTATTAATTTTTGAAGAATTTTCTACCCATTTAACGTGCTTCCATGCAAACATGCCTTTTTTACTTCGAAACAACAATTTGATGTGACAGCCCTGACCTACACCTTCCGAACATTTTTTCTTTTTACTAGCCATCCTTTTTATGTCCAATTTGTTCATTATTAATTTTTTCATCTTTTCTAGAATTCTCATATGTGTTTTTAATTATTTTTTCATGTGTAAACATGCTTAACCACCTCAAATTTTAATTTTTATTGCATATCCCTGTTCGGCTTAGTCCCTTGCGCAATTTTCCTTTTTTCCCCACCCTGATCCAACCTAGCGATTTATTTTATTAAATTTTTTGTGAGTCTTCATGCTTCTTTTTCTTCTTTTTTCCATCCAAATGCCCCCAACGCCCTCAAAACTGCATTTTAATATGAAAAACATATCAACAAACCTCCCCTCACACTTTTCCTTTTCATTTCCCTCCATTCCGATGCACGGATTTTTTCATATTAATTTTCGGTTATGTTTTCGTTAGTATTTTTACCATTTTTTCCATGTGAACATGCTCTACCATTGCCAAAACTGCAAACTTTGACCTTATCCATCCTGTCTGACCCCTTCCAATGGACATTTTTTGTGCTCACCTCACTGGGTTTCGAGCTTCTGATCTTTTTGTATTAACTTTTCTTTCCATTTTTGGGTGTGTTTTATGGTTTTTTCCATGTGAACGCATCCTATTCACGTCAGAATGGCATTCTCAGTTGATAGGCCTATTCGCACGTTATTTTGCACACTTTTCTTTCTTTCTGTGTTTGTAAGGTGCCTGCCCATCGACTGTCCATACATGCTTTTAGCGGTCTATCGAGAAACGAATCTAAGCATCGTTGCCCGGTAGTCCCATGGAATGTTCTTAGTTTTTTCACCTGGGGTTTCTTGAATCCGCCTTGCAACGGAATGTTCACGGCCAAAACCCTTTAGGATTGACTTGAAATTTGAGCTCCTACTGGCCAAGGTCTCTTATCAGCATTCTAGCATCGGATCCTAGACATCCTACTTTACGCAAAGATATCCAAGCCAAAGTAGATCCATGCCGCACTTGGTTCAAAAAGAATGGAAAACGAGAGGGATGCGCCACTCAACCTCTCTGCCCATAGGGCATAGTTCCATTCCGGTCCCCTAAAACAACATGAATCGGGTTCTAACCTAACAATACCTAAAGGTCGAACGACGGTAAAATCTTGTGAGAAGCCTCCCAGTTCCCTGGGACCACCTTGCCGTAGGACGGACCTGTCGGGGGGTTTTGCCCACCCACTTTCCTCAATAGCTTTAGTTTTCTAATTAGGTCCTACCACATTTATGTGTGACACTTAAAGTCAACTTCATTAATTAAGCCTTTTAGGGAACATGGTTCGTTCACATAACTTATAGCACAGACACGAAAACGGACCAAAGCAATCTATTGACAAACAAGTTCCTTAACTTATCTTCAAGTTAATCTTTGTCTCCCGCCCATACACGAGAAATTATATATCCCTTCTGTCCAATAGAAGTATCCCTTCTACCCTGCAGAAGTAATTGGTCCAAATCACATGGCACAACAAATTCAATTCTTTATATAGAATAGGATCTTCTAACATGCCCAGATGTTGGGGGCCACGGAGGTCTTCAACTCCATTCTAGACCTAGCAAGGGGTGTCTAGAGCTCCACTTGACTCGCAAGTTGTCTAGGAGCAAAACATCATTCTCGTGGTTGGCCTTTTCACCACTCAGCCTTCAACGGCCCATGAATCGAGCAATGCCCTCTTTGGGTTAATCTACGGTGCAATCGTGGAGGTGATCCACCCGTGCAACATATCGATCCTTAATTAAATCCTTTAGGAATCTAGCACAACAAGGCATCCAGCCCTAATATCATTTTCTAGGAAAACATTCCTTTATCCCCATGGCAACTTGTCATCACAGACCCTTGCCATGCATTTAGCATAAATCACAAGCACTTGGAACAATCATCCGAACAACAAACTAACAACCAATTGAATGTACAAGCATTTAGGATGTTGTTCGATCAACCAATTAAAAAACCAATTGTATTCTTCCCAAGCAATGCAAAAATAGTTGGGATAATATTTTCATCGCATATCTACTCTTCCCCTTGGGATCAAAGAGTGATTCTATGTAAAATTTACTTAACTCTTGTATGCACAATTTTTAATGTCATGATTATGCCCTCCATAACCCCTAACCAATTCTTCCTTGTAATTGCTCTATCAACGAATAAGCCATATGCAAAACTAGGTGCAATTAACTTTCCTTAATACATGCACTTTGCAAGCTCGATCTTTTGAATACATGAGATAAAATTTATCCCTTCCGATGACCTATACTCGTGCATCATAGTATGGGGCCTAACATATCTCATACAAGAATCAAAACAAACATCTATCAATTTGGAAATACATTACTTACGATCGGAACCAAAATTTGATTGACAGTGATACCTTTGCCCGAAGCTTCGTTTCTGGTTGTGGGATTGCCATTCACATGCAACATTCTTCGCTTGGAGGCCATCGTTCGCAAGTAGATTCAAGAGATAAGAAGGCAGAATAGATTCGAGATGGGAGAGCATAAGAGAAGATGGGTGAGTTGAGGATCAAAATAGAGGGAATTGAGCTAACTCTCTTCCTTGCAGCTTTCGGGGTGGCTATTCTCTCTCTCTCTCTCTCTCTCTCTCTCTCTCTCTAATGGAGGGGTATCCTTCTCTCTACCTCTCTCTCGCAGCCTCTCGGGGTCTCCTTATGCTTCTTGTGCCTCGCCATGCCTTATATTTATAATGGATTAGAGAAGAGGGCTTGTGACTGAGAAGTGGAGCTCTTTGTGGGGGGGGGGGGGGATCTTGGAAAGATCAGTGATCTAATGCTCAGATCATAAATCTGATGGTTCCATTGGCTTTGAAAGGGGGGTAAAACCTCAAGGCACTTGGTTAGAAATCTGTTCAAAGTGTTGTTTTTTGTATGTAGACTGCGATTGCGATGCGTGCAATTTCACAAATCCCTCTCTTTATTTTTTTTCTTTTTATACAATCTCCAAAGCTAACTAAAATATCACTTGTCTTTTCTTTTAAATGACATCCAGTTCTAGAAATCTCCATATCTTTTTAGGATAATATCTAGAATATCTAAAATATACTAGTTTTGCCCAAAATCTAATATTTTTGAACCATCAAACTATACACATTAATACTATGATTAATATAGCTCATAAGTCTCATTCACGTTGTAACTTCCGTGAAGGGTGGCTACGGTCCTTGTCAATCCGAGAAAAATATCGGATTTATAACTCTCAAATTTTTAAACACATATTTTTAATTAAATAAAAATCCTTAATTATTAATATTAGTTAATTGTTATCTTTGTTAGTCTTTAGTTAGTAACCTTACTAACTTATTAATTGACTAACTAACTTTCAAACTAACCAACTAACTTTTATTGTGTGGAAATATTACAGTGTTTCATTCGAGTGGCTAGATTTTTTGAAATTAATTTTTCTAAGAATTTACATTTTGAAATTACACATGATTGCATGCACATTCATGCTTTTGATTTTTCGGGCACGTCGATGCATCCCTCCCACTGTTCTCTCCCCATCCGTGCTTCCACACGTCCTCTCAATCCCCAAAACACAATTTTTTGAACCCTCACATGTGCGGGACGACAAGGGTGCCAATGGTTGTTTCATTTTAAATTTTTTTTAAAAAAAGACAAAACCAAAAAAAAAAAACATAAACCAAAACAAAACAAAATTTTAAATTAAAATCCCAACACACACCCAAATCCACCTATCCCCCCTTTAGCCCTTGCCTCCCTCTCGTCCCCCCCCCCCCCCCCCCCCCCCCTTCTTTTGTTATGACCCCTTCCCCTACGCCCCTTCCCTTCTCCCCCCTTTTTCCCCCACTTCCCCTAACCACCCGTGCGTCTTCCTTCCCCCTTGCCCCCCACACCCACCCCCCCTCCCTCCCTCTCCTTCCTCTCCCTCCCTCCTCCACCCACTGATAGCCCACCGCAACGCCCGTCGCCGCCGTTGGAAACCCGCACTGTGCCCATCGAAGCTCTGTCCCAACCATTGCACACTGCCACATCTATCGTCGCCTCACCGCCTGGCTACTAAAACTGTAACCTAGCGTTGCGCATGGCAATCTATCTGCCATTTCCGCTACCGTGCTGCCGCCCAGGTCCACGACGTTGCCCCATTGCGATGTCAAACAACAACCACCTCATCTACTCAACGCCCCCATTGGTGTGCTTGCCAACACACCTAGGTCAACGATGCCACCCCATTGATGCACCTATTGCCACCCTACTCGTGCCATCACAGAACCCACTGTTTGACCCAGTACGCCATCGACTCTATGCCACCTCGGCACCGCTACAGTGCTGACACCTCCTTCTACCCCACCTCTCCACTACCTCCTCCTCCCTCCTCTCCTCCCCAACCACCTCTTACCCTCCCTTCTCCCCTACCCCGCCCACCCGTTTTTAAAAAAAAATTTGTTAAAAAACAAAAACAAAACCAACACATTTAAAGAACCACATTCAATTTAATTTTTTAAAACTTAACAAAAAACAACAATTTCTAACATTTCACAACTTAAAAACAAACAATCCACAAAATTTCATGAACAAAAAACAAAAAATTTAACAACCACACACCCATAAGCCCCCTCTCTTAATTTATTAAAAAATTAAAAAATAAACACACAATTTATAAAATAAAAAAAGTAAAGCAAATTTAAACAAAACAAAAAAAACCACACTAGTTAAATTAAAACAAAAAAAAACCACACCAGTTAAATTAAAACAAAAAAACCACACCAGTTAAATTAAAACAAAACAAAAAGAAAAAACAAAAAACCCACACCAACAAATCCATATCCCTACAATTCAAAGCCAACCACACAATTGGACAAATTCTTAAAAACAATTGGCCACAATTACAAAATTCCCTAAAACTTCATTTCACCTTCATAAACAATAAATTTAAAAGACAAAACCAAAAAAAAGAAAAAATTCCACAAAGTTCTTGAAAAATCACACATGAATTTCTTCATGATCTTGGCCCCTGCCCCTGGACCTATAAACATTTACCCAACCAATGTGCCCATCATTTTTTGTGTAACAAACCATTTCTCTAGTTTAAAACAATGCTTTAGAAATTTACGAAATAATACAGAACATTACTATTAAAATTCCTGAAAATTTAAGACACTTCTTTTCCCATTTCTAATATTTGAGTCACCATTTGATTTTTAAAAATTACCAAAAAAACACACACACACAAAACACCAACACAAAAAACAATTAAAAAACCCCAAACAAACCCACCTACACTTTACACCTTCCACCACACCTACATACCTTTAATTTTTACAAAAAAATAAAACAAAAAAATAAACAAAAAAACACACAAAACAAAATACACAAACTCAATTTACACCTCCACAAACCAAATAACTCAAAACAACCAAACAAACCACAAACATTGTTAAGCCCTTACACGAACAACAAAATAAATGAATACAAATAATACCCTCATGATGGGACCTAAAATGGGCTGACACTGGCTATAGCACTAGCCGGACCTCTAACATGCACAAGACAATCCCACGACTTTGCAGTTAAGAGCATCTACAGGACACATTGCCCTGCCATCGTACATACATTTTGCGTTTGTATCATGTTTTGTAGTCCAACCCCTAACCCTCTCAAACTCCTTAGAGGGATACCCTACAAATTTTGGTGTAATTCACCAGGTACACCAACATAGGAGGCACCCCTCGGCTAATTGCCGCCCCCCACTGCAACTCTCCTACACCTTAGGGATTGGCCCCTCGGTGCATCGCTAACACATATAACACATATGAAACAGACTCCGCTCTTGGTACCAATATTATATCGTTTCAGGAATATACCACTCCTTACTTACTTGTCCCCTTGGACCCATCGTCTAGACCTACAGCTTGGGTGCCTTACTCTCTTCAACATGGGTCATTTATACTTCAACCGATTGCTATGCATACTAGGAATAGATACCATGTGTATATGATTCATGCAAAAGTATATGCTTTATTTTGTGAACAAACAATTATGGTATAAAATCAGTCAATGTGTCGTGCAAAAATAGCTCTTTTAATGAATTTCCGCTAATATGCAATGCTACGTTGTAGGAACGTAGCACCAAGGCAAAGCTCGTGCTACTAGATCCATTATTTCTAAATAAACTACATTCTAAATGTTATGCATAAAGAGAACAATTAGATTTTTTATTATTTCAACATTTAAACTATTGTATAACTTCATCCTCCCCCTCACCGTTTAAATTTTGTTGCGGTGCATAGGTGTAGAGGAGGATTTTTATGTCATTTTTAATATGTAAAAGCAATAAATACACGCTTTAACACAAAGGACAAGGGCCAAACTGAGGCTTAATTTCATGCTTTAGCCCCATCAGACATTCACATCCATAGATCTTTTTTTTTTTTTTTGAACACAAGAAACCCATTTTTTCATTTTTTTAAATTTATTTTTAATAGAAAATAGATATTTTTGGTTTTTTCTAATGACTGATCATTTGAATTGAAACTCGATATTTTTTCTTATTTTATCACAAGTCCACTCATTTTTTTTCACTCAAAATCAAAGAAACTATCAATTTTCATCAAAATTTGTGGCTTTTCAGGTTTTGAAAATTTATAATTGCTGTAAATCAATACGGGTTCTACATAGCAATGATTGCAGCCCTCAAACATAATGCAAGGAACATTCAAATAAAATTTCAGCCCATGTGCACACCATTTAGACCACGAACGATAAAAAACAAGCAAAATTCTTTCATAAAATAGAGCATACCGCATTTTCGCATGTTTCGGGTTTCTTGAATAATTAATTGGGACTGTGTATCGACCAACCAACTATGGATTTCAACATAGATCTTCAACCTTCAGCCTCCTCAACCTCTTGGAACAATCTGGTGCCTCTCGAACAAGCATCCATCACCCAATTCTCTTCTTGATTCTTGCCACATGAACTTCCTCTATGCAGGAGAGAGAGGGAGGAGAGAGAAATACTGGTTTTTTATTTCTTTGCTCAGTGCATCATTCCTCGCGCAGTCTAGAGTGATCGGAGGCACAAAGAATCTTCATTCCATAGCCAGGAGGGTTCCTCTCCATTTGCCTGATCAGAAAATGCTAAAAAAAGGAAAAGAATGGGCTGCCAAAAAACTGACCCCCCCCCCCCCCCCCCAATGGTGTTTCATTTCTTGAATTTGTTACAAGCTTAAGGAAGCTTAAGCTTTTAAATCCAAAATATATAGTTCATGCCTTTTGCTTTCACACTTTCAGCAAGTGGTTTTTTTTAGTTTTGAGGGGCAAACGACATCGGAATCGAGATCCGTCTAGACGGGTGGTTCCATGACGTTGAAATCTACAAAGTTGGGCCCCGTCCCACTCCTCCTGGTTTCGGGCTTCCAGATCTAGTAGCCGCTTCACAACCCTAAACCTTACAGGGATTAAATGGGGAATCAAATGACCTTGGAATGGAGATCCGAGACTTGCTTTGGATTCCTAACGTCATTTTGCATCTAGAAAAACTCCAATTCGGCCATCCACCACCGTTTGATTTCCATGAAAATAAATGCTAGCGCTTTAGGGACTTGCCGCTTAAAATCGTACTGATTGCCACTACTGCTTTCGACGAAGTCTATTATTTGCCTGAAATTTGGAATTTTTGGCTATCTTAAAGCACTTCTTGACATAAAAAGTCATATGTCTTTTTAAGCACTTCTCAGCATAAAAAATCATCTGTCATTGGTGACCACGAGATAGCGCGACTCAGCTCATCGAATCCCACATACAGATGTGCACATAAACAGAACGACAAAGAGCATCAAGCTCGTACAAAATAGATACACAACAAAACACAACACAGTTCTCACCCTATCCCCTGTTGAAACCAAGGCATGAAATCCACGAGGAGTAGGTCTAGCATTATCTGACAAAAAGTCTAAAGCTAGTCACTAACCAACTGCTCCAACATAGCCAAGCTAAAAAGAACTATCAAAGAGGTAATTCAAGTGGTGGTCTGAACTACCTACCTAACTAAGAACAACTCAACTAGGAGCTTCTACTAGGTGAAAACTCCTATAGCTTGATCAACAAATATTATCTTTTAGCACATTGCTCTTTTGCCTCTTATTTTCCATACTCGGGCATGTAAAAAGGAGGGAGTTGAGCGTGGTGACCCAAGGAGAACAGGGCATCGACCTTAGGTCCTGTCTCGGTACCCAAGAACCCACCAAGCCCTCGCAAGGCGACACTAAATCCTTTTCTAACGCTCACTTATATTTTCGCTCCAACCTTCTTGTATTCTTTGTTTTTCAACTAGATACCACCCCTAGGAAGACAAGGCATCGGCCCCAGGTCTTGTCTCGTCCCCGGGAACCTACCAAGCCTTCGCAAGGCAATACACAATAGCTCAAGGAGTTTTCTTTCTTTCCTTTTCTATTTTTATAGGGGTTAGAACTCCCTTTTTACACGCCTCCATATATTTATGTATTATCTTTCATATACTTAGGGTTTTGCCTCTTTCCATCATTATTTTAGTAGGCTTCTCTAACTACCTCACAACTAACAGGAACTCCTAAAATGGCTGCCTAGCAAGTCAGCAGAACAGGGTCACTAGAATTGCTTTCTAAAATAGGTCTTTCAATGCCTGACAATGCCTTTACAAGAGGCAATGACCTCCCCTAGACATACAGAGCCTAAACCTGGGACTTCATGCCTCGAGCGCCGGTCCCCAACAAACAAAAGAAAGTAACACTTATAGGCACATTGGAATGGCCACAAGAAGCTCCTTCACAGCAAAGGCTCCCTCTAGCAACTTCGTCAACCTATATGATGCAATCACTACAACAAAAACCCATTAACTGTATCCACACCAAACAGACATAGGGCCCTCTTGGCCTAAAGAAATCAAACATGACACGACAAAACTAACTGGCCCTCCTGGCCTAAGAAAACAGATCATTAAAACCTTAAAACAACTCGCCCTCTTGGCCTAAAGAAAATCAAGCAAACCAACTCATATAGATCCCTCCTTGGAAGAAGGAAGATATACAAAAATACACTCCATTCCAAGGGGAAAAATAGGGTTCTTAGCCCTAAACTAAATGCATCAAGTTGTGACCCATACCTCCTACATATATAGTAAGAGGCGTACGCATAACATTTCATCTAATCAACCTTTGGGTCTAGGATAATAGTGGTAGATGGGTCTCCACCACTCTTCATATTACCCATATCAACCATTGCCTACCATATAACGCGTGGTCTGATAACATTCCCCACAAGCGACCACGTCCCGTCTTGTTATCAAGAGCAACATCTGGACTAGGACCACAATTGAAGAGGAGGTCCTCTTCATAAGCAAAATTAGCTAAGGAATCCGCAAACTAATTCCAATAACGTGGAATGAGCTGAATAGATACGCTCTCAAATTTATCAAGTAGGGTTATAACAGTGCCATGATACTGTTATAACCCTACTTGATAAATTTGAGAGCGTATCTATTCAGCTCATTCCACGTTATTGGAATTAGTTTGCGGATTCCTTAGCTAATTTTGCTTGATAAATTTGAGAGCGTATATATTCAGCTCATTCCACGTTATTGGAATTAGTTTGCGAATTCCTTAGCTACTTGATACTGTTATAACCCTACTTGATAAATTTGAGAGCGTATCTATTCAGCTCATTCCACGTTATTGGAATTAGTTTGCGGATTCCTTAGCTAATTTTGCTTATGAAGAGGACCTCCTCTTCAATTGTGAATCCCCTTTACCAACAACCACCAAATACCACTTATCTTGGCAATATTCAGTCCCATAATCAAGGCTTTATACTCTGCCATGTTGTTAGTGAATCCTACCCCGAGATAAATAGCTAATTTCATTGTAACTCTACATCGGGGATCTCAGATAACTACTCTAACACTCCCTTTTTTATTAGGCCCCCTAGACGCTCCATCAAAGTATAGCGTGTATGTCCATAATGGTTTACATAGCCAGCCATCAAGAACTCCCCTAGACGCTCCATCAAAGTATAGCGTGTACGTCCATAATGGTTTACACAACTAGCCATCAAGAACTCCCCTAGACGCTCCATCAAAGTATAGCGTGTACATCCATAATGGTTTACACAGCCAGCCATCAAGAACTCCCCTATTCGTAATTATGATAGTCAAAATTCAACATATTTAGAGGATGAACTGACGGCTCCATCCCATCTTCTCCATTAAAACTCAATAGGGATGCTTGTCAAAATCTGCAAACAGTGATGGTAGAAAACTTTAATCTCCCACACAAAGGTACTGCCTTCTTGCTCAATCACTTTGTATCCTTTGCTCCACCAGATAAGCTTCCCTTGATGATATCTTTGCTTGAGATATGGGTGCTTCAAATAAGGGATTAACCGCCCCATCAGCTAGTTTAAGCTCTCCTACACGTCTCAAATCAACCCCATCATAGACCTGCAACGCATTTATCACGTTAGCATATTAAAAAATAATAAGGTTTAGTCTTATTAAGATTAACCTTATTCTTAAATTCCACTCCCTGTATATTAGCTAATAAAGCTGTGGACTTATTTTTACCTAACCGAACTATCTTGTAAGGGCCATCCCATCTAGGTTCTAGCTTTCCTGGAAATAGCTTCCTACGTGCATCGTAGTATAGAACTAACTGCCATTTCTTAAAGGTATATTTATTTGCTTTTAGATAATGCAACCTCTTCATCCGACGTTTAGCCACCTCATGGTGCAACAAACTTTGTAATTTAAGTTCATCCAAGTGGGCTATAGTCATAAATTGCTCAAATAAGGCATCTTCATCACCCAAAGAGTAATTGATTGCAAATCTAATGGTCGGCAACTCGATTTCTAAGGGTAAGAAACACTCCTCCCCATAAACTAATTTGAATGGGGTGTGGCCAGTGACTCGCTTAAACATCATGTTATATGCCCAAACCGCCACGTATAATTTTGTATCCCAGTCCTACTTCTTTTCAGAGACTACTTTGGATAGGATACCCACAAGCTGCTTATTGGTAGTTTCAACTTGTCCATTTGCTTGGGGATTATACTGGGTCGTCTTATTATGCTTAATTTTTCATGCTTCAGTCAAGCTTTTAATCACCTTGTTCAAGAAATGGATTCCATGGTCTGATACTGTTTTCTTTGGTGGACCAAAACGATAGATGATCTGCTCAAGTAGGAAACTGGCAGTCTCTTTTGCATTGCCCTACCTCGTCGCCCGTGCTTCTGACCACTTTGTAAAGTAATAAATTGCTACTATAATGTGTCTTTTCTGAGTAGTAGATGATGGGGTAATAGGTCTCACAAAATCGATATCCCACTTCTCAAATGGAAGGGTAGCCATAATCAGCGTAAGTGGACACTTTCTATTCTCTCTATTGTCATGTCTTTGACATGTATCACATCTCTTGACATACTCAAATGAATCCTAGAAGATGGATGGCCACCATTATCCAGCTCTTAAAGCCTTCTGTGCCATCAATCGCCCAGCAAAGTGCCCTCCACAAGTGGAGTCATGGTACTCTTCCACTATAAATGGAACCTCATCGGGCATCACACATTGGCGATAGATATCATCAACACCCTACCTATACAATGTTCCTACGATCAAGGAAAATTTCAATGCCTGCTATTTAATTTTCCTCTTCTCTGATTTTGATAAAGTAGCTCCAGTCTCTCCCCCGTAGAAAGATAGTGCGTTATAGCAACATACCACGAGGGAATACACGCCATATCAATCTTGAACAAAGTTTCCATATCACTTCCTTCAGCCGAGACCTCTTTTGGCTCTCCTAAATCCACAAGACACTCTACAATGCCTTGTAGCTTTGGTGGCTTGCTCTTAATCTCGTAATTGAATTCATGCAAAGTGATTAGCCACTTTGCTAAATGATTAGGCAACTATAACTTATTCAACAATAATCAAAGCCCTTCTGCCTTCATATACAAAACCACCTTCTCATAAAGAATGTAGTGCCTCAACTTTTTGGTCGCAAATACCATCGCAAAGCATAACTTCTCCATATAGTTGTAGTTAATTTTCGACAGGCCCAACTTTCGACTAGAAAAAGCTATCAGATGGTACCACTTCTCCTCCCAAATTTGGGATAAGCAGCAACTAATACTATACATCGTTGCTGTTGAAAATATATCGAACATTTTGCCCCTTTTAGGTGCTTTTAAAATAGATGCTTTGGCAAGATCCTCCTTCACATTGTCAAAAGATACTTCGCAAGCATCATTCCATGCAAACTGATAGTTAAAGGACAATAGATTTGTCAATGGAAATGTTCTTTGTGCCAAGGCATTGATAAACCTCCAATAATACCCTACCGATGACAAAAAGCTATGCACTTCCTTTGGAATACATGGCAGACTCATGGTGACTATGACCTTGATCTTTTCAAGGTTAGTCGCAATCCCTACAGAACTGACCACATGGCCTAACAATAGCCCATAAGGCACTCCAAAGATGCACTTCTACGAGTTGAGAGCTATGCAAAATTGTTTGCAACGCTCAAAACACTTCCGCAAAATAATCAACTGTCTTTCTCTTACGGTGGCTACCCCTAGGTCATCAATGAATACTTTCAACTCCTCAGGGGAGATGTCACCAAAGGTCTTGTCGGCTGTTCTTTGCCACAAACCGGCTGCATTACATAACCCAAATGCCATCACATGGTATGCAAAGGTACCGAAGATAATAATAAATGTCATTTTCAGCTTGTCTTGCTCAGCAATCACCATTTGGTTATACCCTGCAAAGCAATCCATGAATGAATATATTTTCCTACCTACCAATTGATCCAAAATTTGGTCAATAAACGGCAACGAGTAGTAATCTTTAACAATCTATTTATTTAGCTCTCTAAAGTCTACACAAAGATAGATTTGATTATTATTATTCTTTCTAATCACAACTGGTGAACACCATTCAGTATACTGAACTTGGAAGATCAAACTTGCCTTCCACAACTTCTGAAGCTCTTCAAACAGCCTGTCCCTTAGTTCAAAAGGCATGTGCCTTACTTTCTGATGTATAGGGTGGGTACCTTCCTTTACAAGAATGGTATGCACAGCGAGACTGGGAGGAATACCCCTAAGTTCATCATAGCTCCAAGCAAAGATGTCGCAGAACTTCTGAATCAGGGACACATAGTCCTCTCTCTCTTTCAAATTGAGCATGGAACCTAATTTGATTGGTTGCAAATCATTAGGCATGCCAAGGTCCAACTCAATAACGTCTGCATCTCTTATTCCATCTTGAGGCTCTATCGGCTCATTCAAGGTTATCTGATAAATATCCTCTGTAGTGGACCCTTCTTTAGATCCATCACTCGATGATGTCTCACTACCAGATGGATCATCTACTGTTTCTAGTTCAGTGGAGGATAATGGAGCTCTCTCACTCTAAGGAGACTCAGGTAAGCATCCACTATTACATGATGGGCATCGCGACCTAGAATCACTCGACAAGCAGGTATATCGACTTGATAGTCTATCCATAGAATCCATGGTTTGCCTAGCAAAACTCAATAGCTAGGATGTCCTATAAACCTTATCACCCTAAAGTCCAGATAGCATTCCACGCTCGCAACTATAATGTGGACTTTAGTAATGAAACCTTCCAATTGTCTTAGACTATCATCAGTCATCCTAAGAAGTGTGGAGCTGTCTTTTTGGATCTCTAGATCTAACCTCTCCAGCAAATCTGAACTCATGATATTGGTGGAGGATCCAATGTCCATGATAGCGTGCTCCACTAACATTCCATCCACATATGCTGGAACCCTAGGGCAATGCTTTTCAGCATGATAGAACCAATCTTCTCCCACTCTAGCTATGCCCAAAGGTTCTACAAAATATACCCAATACATAGGATTTTATTGAATTCCTTGCATACTCCTGGAAAAAGTTTAATCAATTGTAAGAGATTTACGTCTGGTTTAACTTTGCAAAGAGAACTTGCCAGATCAAAGTTGTGGTAGTTAGCCAAAGTTTTCTTCTCGTGCAAAATCATTCTCTCCTTTGATCTTTCAATTGGCTTTGGTGCCTCTTTTTTAGCCTTTACCTTCTTTCTTGGCAATCCTTTATCCTTCTCGGGATCAACTTTACTATAAACACGTCTTAAAGGTCCACCTTCCATATCAGGATTTAGGACTTGCTTTTTACCCTCTTTGATCTTTTGACCTCTTGTTACGGCTTGCAGATTAGAATTTTCAGCATCATTGACATATACGGCCTCAATAAGGTTGACTCCACTGCCATGAGGCAACTCCTCTACAGTAGCCTTTCCTCGTTGCAGTATTTGTCTTAGTCCCTCATCTTGCTGGAGACTATTCCCTTGTGCACGATGGTTAATTGGACCTGGTTGTTTACTCCCTTGTTGGAGAGAACTGATTTTACTCCAACATGTAGTAGCTAAGTGGCCAGACTTTCCGCAAATATCGCATTTGACATTCGGGCAATTCCTAGGAAAATGTTGGCCACCACACCACTTACAGCTGAATCTTAAGGGGGCACCCTCTTCAAGGCATCGACTCCCTATCAAATTCTACTGCTTCTTAAGAAAATTGACATCCACAGCTATTTGTATGTATTGTTTAGAAATCATATCGATATAGTGCTTCATCATGTCCTTAACTTCACCAAGGACATTAGAGGCACTTGACTCATAGCCGCGATCATCTATCTATTGTCCCATCGGTCTAACTACTTGATTAGGAATTGGCCGCTGACCTACTGGGACAACATTAGGATTCATTGTTTGGCTTCCACTACTATTTAGTGAGGCCGCTTGACTAGCCATGGACATAGTCATGCTAGGAGGAGCGGGTAACATAGGCAAATTCGGCATGATACTCCCTCTTCCATTCATGTTTACATCTTAACTCCCATTGGTTAAGGCCAAATTATTACCATTCCAATTTATCCTTGCTGCATAAGCCGCTTGCAAGCGCAAATCTACTCCTTCTACTTAGGCAATAACAATGTCAATGTCGGCCAAAGCAACACTACTAAGCTGCACTTGGATATTAAAATCCAATCCATGTAGGAAATATTGCAACTGTGCAGCCGCTGGAATGGGAATATAAGTATTAAGTTTGCAAAGAACTTGCTTTAGTTTCTTGGCATAGGCTCAAACATTCTCATTTGGCTCTTGGCATGTTACATTCAAAACACGCAACCAATATTGTCCACCCTTCTCCCGAGCAAACTCTCTATGGAAAGCCATAAAGAGTTGGGCATTGCTAGTTATGGTTCCGACTTCTAGACCATGATACCATACTGCCGCTCTTTCTTTTAACATCATATTGAATAACATCATTAGGTGTCCTTCATCTTGGATTCGATAGTTGAACATGAGCATTTGAAACTCCTTAATATGGAGTTCTCCATCTTCTTTTGCTAACCCATGGAAAATGGGCAAAGGTGCTCCTAATGCCAGTAAATCTGGTGTACTTGCTGGAATTGAGATGGGCTGTGCCATGGCTACAACCGGATTGACAACGGGAGTTTGTGTAGGTACAACTACACCCCCACTTGTTGTGGGTTGATTAACTAAAAGAAGGGAAATACCAAGACTTCCACTTGCACTCAAAGGGCTGCTTGTAACACAAGTTACTAGAACCACTGCTGCTTATGCGTAATGGGCTGCTCCTTTAAGGAGAATAGCATCTTACAATCTCCAACCGTCGTCTAGCCCTCTCAGCATGTTCTGCTTTTTGTATTTTGGCTTGACGGTCCTTCTCAAAGGACATAAACTGAATATTTGATCCCTAGAAACCCTAGATTCGAGAACCACCACTTGTTGGTGGCTCCCAGATGACACACCTAAAATGGGCCAGCAATGGCTATAGCACTAGCCAGACCTCTAACATGCACAAGACAACCCCATGGCCTCGTGGTCAAGAGCGTGTACAAGACACATTGCCCTGCCATCATACATATATTTTGTGTTTGTATCGTGTTTTGTAGTTCAACCCCTAGCCCTCTCTAAAACTGCTCAGAAGGAGAACCTACACATTTTGGTGTAATTCACCACATAGACCAACATAGGAGGCACCCCTCAGCTAATTATTGCGGCCCCACTACGACTCTCCTACACCTTGGGGATTGGCCCCTCGGTGTATCACTAACATATATAACACATATAAAACAGAATCCGCTTTTGGTACCAATATTATATCATTCCAGGAATGTACCAGTCCTCACTTACTTGTCCCCTTGGACCCACTATCTAGACCTATAGCTTGGGTGCCTTACTCTCTCCAACGTGGGTCATTTATACTTCAACCAATTGCTATGCATGCAAGGAATAGATACCATGTGTATATGATTTATTTTGTGCACAAACAATTATGGTATAAAATAAACCTATGTGTAATGCAAAAACAACTCTTTTAATGAATTTTCACTAATACACAATGATGCGTTGTAGGAACCTAGCACCAAGGCAAACCTCGTGCTGCTAGATCCATTATTTATAAATAAATCGCATCCTAAATATTATGGATAAAGAGAACAATTAGACTTTTTATTATTTCAATGTTTAAACTATTGTATAACTTCATTCTCCCCCTCACCGTTTAAATTTTGTTGTGGCGCATAGGTGTAGAGGGTTTTTATGTCATTTTTGGTATGTAAAAGTAATAAATACGCACTTTAACACAAAGGACAAGGGCCAAAATGAGGCTTAACCTCATGCTTCAACCCCGTCATACATTCATATACATAGATTTTATTTTTTTCAAACGCAAGAAATCCATTTTTTTAATTTTTTCTTTTTTCTATTTATTTTTAATATAAAACATGTATTTTTTGGTTTTTTATAATGATTGATCTTTTGAACTGAAACTCGGTATTTTTCCTTATTTTATCCCATGTCCACTCATTTTTCTCCACTCAAAATCAAAGAAACTATCAATTTCCATCAAAATTTAAAGTTTTTCAAGTTTTAAAAATTTATAATTGATGTAAATCAATACGAGTTCTATATAGCAGTGATTGCATCCCTCAAACATAATGCAAGTAACATTCAAATAAAATTTTAGCCCATGTGCACACCATTTAGACCATGAACGATAAAAAACAAGCAAAATTCTTTCATAAAATAGAGCGCATCGCCTTTTTGCATGTTTCAAGTTTCTTGAATAATTAAGTGGGACTGTGTACCCACAAACCAACCATGGATTTCAACATAGATCTTTAGCCTTTAGCCTCTTGGAACGATCCGGTGCCTCTCGGACAAGCATCCATTACGTGATTCTCTTCTTGATTCTTGCCACATGAAGTTCCTCTATGCAGGAGAGAGAGGGAGGGGAGAGAAACACTGGTTTTTATCTCCTTGCTCAGTGTATCATTCCTTGCATGGTCTGGAGCAATCGGAGGTGCAAAGAATCTTCATTTCACAGCCAGGAGGGTTTCTCTCCATTTGCCCGATCAAAAATTGCTTTTAAAAAAAGGGAAAAAATGGGGCGTCGAAAAAATGACCCCCCCCCCCCCCCCCCAATGGCGTTTCATTTCTTGAATTTGCTATAAGTTTAAGCAAGCTTAAGCTTTTAAATCCAAAATATCTAGTTCATGCCTTTTGCTTTCACACTTTTAACAAGGGGTTTTTTTTCAGTTTTGAGGGGCAAACGATATCAGAATCGAGATCCGTCTGGACGGGTTGTTCCGTGACATTGAAATCTACAAAGCTAGGCCTTGTCTCACTCTTCCTAGCTTCCAGATCCAGTAGTTGCTTCACAACCCCAAACCTTGCGGGGATTAAATGGGGGATCAAACGACCTTGGAATGGAGATTCGAGACTTGCATTGGATTCCTGAAGTCGTTTTGCATCTAGGTAAACTCCAGCTTGGCCATCCGCTACCATTTGATTTCCATGAAAATAAACGCTAGCACTTTAGGGACTTGCCGCTTAAAATCGTACTGATTGCCACTGCTATCTTTGACGAAATCTTTTTTTTCCCCTGAAATCTAGAATTTTTGGCTATTTTTAAGCACTTCTGGGCATAAAAAATCATCTGTCACCTCAACTAACACATGATATATCCATTTGACAATTTTGTCATGTCCCCTATATTTTTCTTTTGTACCATCGTGTTAGTATTTGGTTTTTCTGTACTTAATAGGAGCCGGGCTGTTACCTAATCGCCTTGCTTTTTTCAGTTGTGGATTTTTCTCTTCTCCCGACATTCATAAATAGATGATTGAAGCTACTACTTTGACAGATTTCCAAAAAGGCCAACTCAAGGAGTTAGACACTAAAGTAGCTACCTTGGAAGTTGAGAATGTGTGTTTAACTAAAGAAAAGAATGCAGCTCTTGAGGACATGATAGAGTCAACTCGTAAGTTGGGACTTGTGAGAGCCAATTGTAGCATTCCCAAGACATTGTTAAATCCCAGAAGAAGCGTATTGAAGAGCTTAATAAGAAAATTGCTACTCTACTAAGGTAGAATGCCTTCAGTAGTGAATGAATTGTGTGCAAGATGACTTTACTCGTTATGCTGAATTGGTGTTACTTCCCCCTCCTTCTAGATTAAGTATAATCAATAGTGGTTTGCCTTTATATTTCCTTGAGCAATGTGGATTTGGAACCTCTAGAGAATGGGTGGTCAAATCTATGGTCTGCAGATTTGTTGAGACCTATCTTTGATAGATTTGTGGATGAGCTAGTTTCACATGAAACCCAATTACTGGTTCTTCTTGATGTTCCCAATCAACAGCAAATGCATGCATTTAAAGGATGGTATGAGAGAGCCAGAAAAGTTATGTACTGGCTGTCTATCAGTATTTTAGACTCTATGATTGTGCATATTCAGGATGCAAGTACGCCAAAGGAGGCATGGGATACTTTGTCAAAAATGTATAGCACAAATACGCAAGCCAAGAAAATGCAGCTCAAGCAAGAGTTGCACAATGTGCAAAGAGAAAGTATGAGCATCAATGACTACCACATGAAGGCGAAGAAGATTGCAGATGCACTTGCTTCCATTGGGTCGCCAGTGGAAGATGATAATTTAGTTTCTGTGACCTTGAATGGTCTAGGAAAGGATTATGCACTATTCCGAACATCCATTTTTATCCGTGAAAGATTTTCTGATTTTGAGGAGTTGATTGCTCTTCTAATTTCTGAGGAGCAGAGAAATGGTGGTACATCTTCTTTAGGAGGAACTTCAAAAGAAGCTGTCTTCTATTCAAATGCTGGAAGAGGTAGAGGCAGAGGTAGAGGAGGCTAATCTAGAAGCCGTGGTAGAAATTAGAATATGTAGCAAACTCAAGAAAACCAGTCCTATGGAGGAGGATGTGGTAACTCTAGAGGTAGGGGGAGCCAAAGAGGTTGTGGTGGATGGCAAAGAGGGCAAAATGCAAACAGCAATGTTGAATGCTACTACTGTGGTAAAATGGGTTATATGGCTAAAGACTGCTACAAAAAGCAGAATGACATAATGAATAGTAAATTGAAACAAGGGAATTATGCATCTTCTAGTAGAAAGGGTGATGACAGAAATGAGCATTTGTTTATGGTGCAGCACATGACCAATTCTGTGACAAGTGCAGAAGAAAGCAATAATGTGTGGCATGTTGACTCAGGTGCATCAAACCACATGACAGGTCATGCAGAATAGATGCAGGATGCAAGGAAAATGGAAAAACCAGCATTTGTGGAGACTGGTGATGATATTGCACATCCTATTGTGCAAATTGAAAAATTTCCTTTGTCTATGTAGGATGGGAAAAAGAAATACCTATCGGATGTATTTCATGTCCCGAATATCACCAAGAACCTGGTTTCTATTGGTCAAATGGTTGAGCAGGGCTTGCAGGTTAAATTTAATCCTCATGGATGCTTTGTTGAGGATATGAAAAATAAAGGTTGCTTGATAGCAAAAGGAAAGAAGAAGGGCAGAATGTTTACGTTGGATGCAGACATACCTGAATTGAGTGTAGCAATGTTTGCACATGGGGCCAATGTAGTTGTAGATATTGATATCTGGCATAAACGCATTGGTCATGTTAATGTACAACGACTTAAATCAATGCAAGCCCAAAATATTGTTGCACGATTGCCTAAATTCAAGGTTGCCGGAATGCATAAGGTATGTCAAGCCTGTCAATTTGGAAAACAGGCAAGGAAACCATTTCCTAGACATGTTCAAGAGAGTAAGAAGCCATTGGAATCAATCCACTCTGATGTGTGGACTACTAAAGTTGCATCTATTGGAGGCTGTCATTATTTTGTCACTTTTATTGATGACTATAGAAGAAAAGTTTGGGTATATTTTATGAAAAAGAAAAGTGAAGTTTTTGGGTATTTCAAAACTCTTAAAGCTATGGTTGAAAAAGAAACAGGCCTGCAAATAAAATGCCTAAGGTCAAATTGAGGGGGAGAGTACCTCTCAAATGAGTTTGCAAGGTTCTTGCAGGAGCATGGCATAAAGCAGCAATATTCATGTAGTCATATCCCATAGCAAAATGGAATTGCAGAAAGAAAAAACAGGCATATTGGAGAGGTATATTGTGCCATGTTCAATGAAAAAGGCATGCCAAAATTTTATTGGGCTGAGGCAATTGCTACAGCAGTCTACATAATGAACATGACTCCCACTGCAGCAATACATGGCATGACTCCAGAGGAGAGGTATACTAGTAGGAGACCGGATATTTCTCATTTGAAATTTTTTTGTTGCATTGCCTATGTTCATGTGCCAGATGAGTTGAGATCCAAGTTGGATCTAAAAGCTTAGAAGTACATCTTTATTGGTTACTCTTTGTAGTAGAAAGGGTATAGATGCTATAACCCTTCTACTCGTAAGTTTACACTGAGCAGAGATGTTTTTTATGAGATGAGTAACTGGTATAAACCAGTAAATGTGATTGATAATGTAGATGCACAAAATGGTAATGCTGCACAGAATTCACAGCAGCAGTCACAAGATATTAGTGGATGTGGAGTGTCCTCTAGTGGTAGTTCACATTCTTCGCCATGGAAAGGCAGATTGAGATCAGGAGAATCTTCTCAAAGCAATGCAGATAGTGGTATATAGGTATCACGAAAAGGAAAAGAGAAGGTAGATCAGCCCATGTTTGATGTGAATGCAGGTCACTCTTATGTGGATGGTGAATCTAGTGGCTCAGAACAGAGCATTGATGATGAGTTGGGTATTCCTTTTGTTGTTATACCCGGAGTAAGGAAGACCAGGAATGTTTTGAGAGCACCTGGAAGTGAGCCTACTTTGCACAGGTCTATCAAAGCTAGGTATCCTATGCCTATATAGTCACTATGCCTATATAGTCAAAGTGATATAGGAACTAGAACCCACTTCTTTAGAATATTCACTATGCCTATATAGTCAAAGTGATATATGAACTAGAACCCACTTCTTTTGAGCAAGCCATGGGAAAAGAAAAATGGGAGAAAGCCATGGATGAAGAAATGGATGCTTTGGAAGTAAATGCTACATGGAAATTGGTACCTTTGCCTAAAGATAAGAATGCAATTGGTTGTAAGTGGGTTTATAAGGTGAATCACAATGCAAATGGTTCTGTGAACAGATACAAGCAAGATTAGTAGTCAAGGGGTATGCACAAACATATGGCATTGATTATGAAGAAACATTAAGTCTGGTTGCAAGGATGGCAACCGTAAGAGCAGTCATTGCTATGGCTGCATCAAAGGGATGGTCTTTACATCATATGGATATAAAGAATGCCTTCTTGCATGGGGATTTGCAAGAAGATGTCTATATGGAGCAGCCACCAGGTTATGTGCATGCTGTTCATCCTGAGTTTGTTTGCAGGTTGAAGAAAGCCTTGTATGCTTGAAGCAAGCACCTAGAGCATGGTTTGACAAGATCGGACAGTATCTTTTCACTATTGGCTTTCAGATTTCCAAGCCAGATTTCTCACTTTATGTGAGAAAAATAGAGAAAGGTATTATGTTGCTAGTCATTTATGTTGATGATTTGATCATCACATATGATAGTGATGAAGATATCCTTCATGTGAAAATGCTATTGAAGCAGAAGTTTGAGATGAAGGATTTGAGAGAGCTGTGTTATTTCTTGGGCATTGAGGTGATCAGATCACCAAGTGGGATACGGCTCTTGCAGAGACAGTATGGATTGGACATGTTGTCCAAATATGGGATGACAGGCTGTAAGCGTATTTCAGTTCCTTTGGAGCAGAATGTGAAGCTGAGGGCAGATGCACGTGAGCTTCTGGAAGATTTTACTATATACAGACGCATAGTAGGAAGTTTGATTTATATGACTATTACCAGGCCAGATTGGAGCTATGCTGTTGGATTGGTAAGTCAATTTATGCAGGCTCCAAGGAAACTGCATTTGGATGCGGCTAGACGCATACTCAGGTAGTGGACTATTTTATGAGACTGGGGTTTTGATATAGTTGCATGGATACACTGATGCTGATTAGACTGGTAGTATTTCTGATAGACGATCTACCAGTGAATATGTGTTCTCTTTTGGGAGTGCTGCAGTCACTTGGAGCAGTAATAAACAGCCTATAGTTGCCTTGTTGAGCACAGAGGCTGAGTACAGGGGTGCAGCAATGGCTGCATGTGAGGTAGCTTGGTTGCATAAGCTACTTTATGATGTGCATCAGCCTACAAATGGGCTAGTTGTCATTTATTGTGACAACATGAGTAGTATACACTTGGCAAATAACCCATGGAAAATAACCCAGTCTATCATGCTAGAACAAAGTACATTGAGGTGCATTATCACTATGTGCGAGAGAGGGTTTTACTAGGTCTTATTGATCCAGTTTATGTCAGCATAGAGAATCAGATAGCTGACATATTTACGAAGGCATTGGACGCAGAGAAGCTGCGCAAGTTTAGAGACGTGCTTAGTGTGCAGGAATTGGGATTGAGCTCGAGGGGGAGTGTTGAGATATCGAGCTCCACTCATGATATGCAGGGGGAGTGTTGAGATATCGAGCTCCACTCATGATATGCAGGGGTGACAACTAAGAATATGAAAACTTTTTTTAACCTCCACCTTTGTGTGTATTCCCCCATTGTGTAAGTGAGAAAGCTACAAGTGAGACTCCTTCCTTCTCTCCCACAATCTTAACATATACGGTCTCTTTGCGACTGGTGCAGCTCCTAGCGCCAGCTTGATTTCGTGGTCAACTTCCCTCCAAGGAGGAAGTTCTGTCAGCACCTCAGGAAATATGTATGCGTATTCCTTTAACCATGACGGTTCTTCCCTAGATTCTTGATTCTGATCTAGCTTATTCAGTTTAATCAGATAGACATGAAGGCCCTTTCTAACTCCTTTTATAATCCATGTTGCTTTTGCTAGTTGTATTTTTGGCTTACTAGCCTCTCCTTGAGTTGTAACTAGTTCCCCTTCAGAATTTCAAAAGGAGACTTGGCCCTTTCCACAGTGGATGTGGGCATCATTGGGTATTAGCCAATTCATTCCAAGCAAACATTTGTGGACACCTAGGTTCATTACCCTGAATCTCACCGAAGTCGGCTTCCCACCCAGTAGAAATTTCACCTTAGCAGTTTGCCTAGTACAAGAGACCTCACAACCATTTGCCAATTCCACAAGTAAAGTAGGTGCGTCTATTGTGACTATCCCTAGCCTTTTTGCATAGATTGGTGAAATGAAGGAATGTGTACTGCCACAATCGATTAGGATTTTGAAGCTTTTACCTTCATAATCTGATGGAGTTTGGATCACCGAGAATTGGCGATTTGGACCCTTCTTGCAAAGAGCGGCATGAACCGTTGCCCTCTCAATGTCAGCATCCATGGATGGATCCTCTTCGTCACCCAACTCCTTGTTGAAAACACTGGAGGTTCTCAATTTGGCCATGATTGTGGCTCCTTGGAATTTCCCTTGGCATTGTCCTCTACTAAGCTTGGGACACTGCCTCTTGAAGTGTCCGGGCTCGTTGCAATGGAAGCAACGTTGATTGCGGTCGTTACCTCATGTAGGAACAAAGTTGTTGACAGCATTGGTCCTAGCTTTCTTCCTTTGTCCTTGATTCTGACCCTACGCTCTCTTAGTCTCAACCCTATAAATTCCCTTGTTCTAATCCCTGCAAGGCTAAGTCCTATTGTTCCTTGGCTTGGTCTGCACCTCCTGTATTATTGGTGCAGCTCGAATGAGTGCGTCTTGTAGGTCCGTTGGCCGCATTGATTCCAAGCGAGTGTTTATGGGTGGATTTAACCCAGCACAAAACTTTGACACCTATTGTATCATATCCATTTGTGGTGCATACTTTAAGAGAGAGACGAACTTTGAATAATATGCATCAAGGGATAGTCCGAGCTGCTTCAATTCATAGAATTCGTTCATCTTTTGTGCGGTAGGTAGGTGGCAGATACCTCCCTCGCACAACTTCCTTAAGCTTCTCCCAAGTGACTGTTCCTTCCAAGATCGCTTGGTCTCTACACCATTGTTTCCATCAAAGTCTTGCTTCGCCTGTAAGCTTAAGTTTGGCGAGTATAGCTTGGTTAGCATATGCAGTTCCTGCTGCCTCAAAATAGTCTTCCATCGACTCGATCCAGATCTTGGCGTCAGCTTGAACAATCCTTCCCTTGCCATCGAACTCAGGTGGCTAGATTTGTTTGAGAAGGAACTTTTTCTCTTGAATCACAACTGTGCTTAGTGTAGGGGTCGGACTTGGAACCTGCACTTGGGGTTGCGCCTAAACAATAAGATTCTTTATGTTAACAACTTATCCCTCCTCATATCACAGTATTATGACTTGCACAGCTTTTAGCCAAGTGACCTAATCACTTAACTCCTTTGCCAATATTTACAATCAGGATAGACAATAGTAAGAAGTCTTATTTATTCATGAGGACATAGCCCTTTGAGTACATTTATTTTGGGAAAATAGAACAAGCTAATTGGTATATCAGTTTAAGAAAAATAGGATTGTGTTACAATCGGCTACAGGGACTGAGTAATAGTATGGAGTGGGGTCATGGATTTTTAGGAAATGATAACTCATAGGAAGCTTGGGGTATCCCTTCCTTTGATACCCGTTCTTCTCATAGCGCCCTAGCACTTTGATTTTGTCGGCAGGGATCACTCGAGTCACTTCTTTGTATACATACTTGTTCTGCTTGACTTGCCGATCGCCAACATGCAGGGTTGCATTTGCATGAGCTTCAACAAAGATGAATAGCTTCATGATCTTTAAATCCTCCATCCACTTGATTCTCTTCAAGTTGATCTAAAGATACGTGAGTCGGTGGGCTGCTATATAATATATTCCTGATTCTCTCGTCCATCTCCATTCCGCATATATAAGTGAGTAACAAAATGTTTTCAACAGAAAACACAGCTCTATTCCACTCACCCTCCCCTGGTTGTCCCCTTATTCCCTTTACTTTCTCCTCCATTAAGTTCCTTTGTAAATCTTAGATTCCATTGGTTCACTCTGATACCAACTGTAACGTGCCCGCTTGTCCGCTTACGGGACATGTCTTAGTAGCCCATCGAAAGGAGTGTCTAGAAGGCTCCAACTGGCACTCATAGGGAATGTCACATGGTTTGCGATCTAAGTCTTCCCGAGTCTGCCCCGAGCAGAAGTGTCCAATCGTTCCCACTTGGGATTGACCGGAGGTCAAGGTTCCTTTCCTATCAGCAAAGTCTCTAGGAAGGAGCTAGCGTCGAGCTTCAAATGTACCACCTTGCGTAGGAATAACATAGTCAATGCGGATTCATGCTGCACTTGGTTCATGGAGAATGGGAAACGAGAGGGATGCAAAGCTCAACCTCTCTGCCGAACGGCATAGTCCCATTCCTTTTTCCTAAAACAGAATAAACCAGAAATTCTACATCTATTGACATACTAGGTCTTCATTGTCTAATTATCTCATCATTTGAGAAAAGTTCCCAACTAACCAGGACCACCCTTCCATAGGGCGGACCTAAATCACGTCCACCGTACTCTCAATTTGCTTTAGTTATCTAATTACCTAACACATTACGTTTTGACATGCAAAATCAACTTTCTTAATTAAACAAATTAATCACGGGTTCCTTCACGTAACTTAGGCACTGACACAAAAACAATACTAAGCAAGTTCCTTTTTCTCTAATAATTGCTCTTTATTTATAAAAATCCTAAAGTACATCCAATATCATGCCCGAAGGCTATCCCAGCAATCTACAGGATTGCTGCTCCACCCATTGACTAGTACATGGGCCTCGAGATCCCATCTCAAGTCACGTTAGCCTCTTGTACAGGATTCAGAGGCAAGGGATTTACAGCCAGAGCCTCCCCTGGCACCCAAGCGTCCTCCTGCTCCAAGTAGTACCTACGGAGAGACCTCTTACGGCGGGTTAGGTCTATATACCCGATGCGGTTTAACAACCCCCTTGGATAGGGCCAGGCAGACAATCGGAGGTAACTAATCTTGCCTCTCCCTCCAGGCTTTCAACCTGAAGCATTAAGTGATTTCCTTGAATTAGTTCCTTGAGCAAAGAGATCAACTAATGTACCTAAGTACAAGCACGAACATTTTAGAGGTCGTCTGTACGATCGACTGCTAAGATGTGACTCCTTTTTTCTCAGATGCATCCAGCACCCGATTTTGGATCTTTTCACGAGTTGGCGAGATCCCAATAATTTCAAACAAGATATGCAATCAAATGGTCTTGGTAAGTTGAATTATAATTGCCATTTTCCCTTGGGTTTTACCTTAGGGTATCTTAGTCCCTAACTCAAGCATTAGCTAATAAGTCAAGGCAATGAACATGCCTTATTCGCAACCCAACCAAGGGTCTTTTAATCTCTAATTTCAACCAAGCTCAGTTAACACACATGACAACACATGATTCTTCATTTAAACTTTCAAGATGCAGTCTAGATGCATGCGATCCTTCCAATTATCTTAGTGCGGTTCTATGTAGAATTTCCCAATCAACCTTAATCATCATGCGTGTTGAGCATTTAGTATAGTTGTACCTCCTAACGACTTTTATCTCTCTTTATTCCTGGCAACAAGTACTTATTTCTAATGCACCGGATCACATGTGACTTGCGTCTATGAAAGTCTAGGGTTTTGTCTAACGATGCAAGTGTATCTCATGAACAAAAATTAACATTTCATGTGTTTCTTTTAACCATGATTGCGAAACGTGAATTCTAAATGACTATTCATGCACTGAATTGGTTAAAAAGCCATCATTTTATGTGAAGTAAGGCGATAACCTTATCATTTTATGTGTGTAATAGCTATCATTTCATGCTTAAAATCTTATGCAAATTCCAACTCTACCATTTCGCGCATGGATCTTAGTACTTAGAGTAAACAGAACCCTAAGATTTGTTCTTGTTCCATGCATGACATCGATGCTTTCATCCCTTCCACGAGAAATAATTCCTAATTAATTTTAAAGCTTAGAACCTAGGCTTGATTCATGTGTGCTGCATTGGTCGTTCCGCTTACCCCTCCAGCATTATCGGTGGCTTGGACGCCTACACTTCTCATGACTTTCTTCTTGGGAGCCATTCACCATACGGAAATTGGGAAATCCGGACCTTAACGGTTTCGGGTTGACACGTTCTGTTGGAAAAGACCGTTGGATGGGATTTGTTGTCGAGAGAGCGGTTTGGGTGACTTGTAGCGGTTACTCTCTTTCTCTCTCTTCTTCCTCTTTTTCTCCTCTCCTCCTCTCTCTCTCTCTCTTCTTCTTCTTCTTTCTTACTCTCCTACTCTCTCTCCCTCTCCTTCTCTCCTTCTCCTTCTCTCTTATTCCTCTACTCTCTCTCTCTCCTTCTTTCTCTCCCACTTCCTTTCTCCTCCTTCCCTCTCTTTCTCTTCTTCTTGTCTTCTTCTACTATTGTCTCCTTTCTCCCTCTCCCTCTTCTTCTTCTTCTACTTCTCTCCTTCTCTTCGTCTCCTTCTTTCTTCTCTCCCCTTCTTCTCTTCTCTTTCTCACTCCTTCTTATCCTCTCCTTCTCCTTCTCTCCTTCTCCTTCTCTCCCTCTTCTTCACTCTCCCACTTCTTTTCCTGCCTCCTTCTCCTTCTCTCCCTCTTCTTCACTCTCCCACTCCTTTTCCTCTCTCCTTCTCCTTCTCTCCCTCTTCTTTTCTCTCCTCACTCCTTCTCTCCCACTACTTATCTTTTCTCTACCACTCCTTCTTCTCTCCTTATCCTTCTCTCTCCCTCTTCCTCCTCTTCTCTCTCTCCCTCCTTCTTTCTCTTATCTCCTTCTCCTTCTCTCCCTCTACTTCCCTTCTTCTTACTCTTCCTCACAGGGCCCACGTAGCTGGTGATCAGGGGGAGGGTGGTTATGGTTGTAGTCCAGTGCCATTTCAACAGCACGGCAGGTGACCAGAGGGGAGTATGGTTGTGGTCGTGGCCCAGGGCCCGTCCAACAGTACGACGGGTGATCGGAGGGGAGGGGTGGTTATTATCAAGCCGAAGGCCCGTTCAGTAGCACGGATAGGGGAAAACACCCAGTTGGAGGGCCCAATAGCGCCGCCAGTGAGGAGAGGGGTGACGTAAGGGAGGCTGGGTAGCGAAACAGCTGTCGGACCAAAGCAGGTCACAGGGGGGGAGACTTCATTTAGAAGGGCCCAGGGAGGTGGTGCAGCGCCTGTCCTCTAGGCGATGGGGGTGGCTACGGCCCAGAGCCCAAGGGGGTGGTGTAGTCACTACTGATAGGAGGGGGAAACGACCTTTAACAGAGGCCTAAGGGCCCTGTGTGGCAGCTGGGGGGGAGGTTGGCAACATCTCGAAGGGGGCATAGCCTCTCTGTATCCTTCTCTCTCTCTCTTTGGGGAGGGGAGAAGCCCTCCCCTTATATAGAGGAGGGGAGGAGGTAGGTGGCATGGCCACCCCTCCACCTAGAGGTTGCATGCCTCCCCCCTCCATCATCCACTGTAATTTTCCCTAAACCATAAAGCCTCGATGTCTAAGATCATACCACTTTCTTTTTCCATTGGAGATACAAAAACTTGTGTGTCATGGCTCACTTAATGTCCTCGCATGTATGAAAAACATACCCAATTTTTATCATGTATCTCCACCATGTATATGCATATCCCTCTAAATGTAAAGTTGCATAGCAAATCTTTGCCTCATCATGTCATGGATAGAGGGAAAAATACATTTTCAATCTATTAATCCATTCTTCAAGCTCTATTAGTGAGGAATTGTCCCCTTTAAGTGGTGGTATGTTGATTTCCTTTGTGTACTCTCTATCATAGTGGTAATGATGATCATTGTTATTGGATGAACCACTTGATTGTTGCTTTGGAGAGAGATTATCCAATATTGGTTGTCCATGCTTATTGTTAAAAGATTTTTGGCCATTCTTCCTGTTGTCAGAGTAATGACTAAGTGAGTTAATTCCATGTGTAGCTAATGACTATGAGGAGGATGAGTAGGTAAATCATTTCCTCAAGATCATCATCATGCTGAACTCTATTCTCTCTTCTTGAATCTTCATGAAGTGTTGAACTTGTCTATTTTTTGCATTAGGTATTTGTGAGTTTTGTGGATAAAACTACTTATAGAATGAGCCACACCCATGAATTTCTTCTTCTTTTTTAGCATGTTAAGTTTTTTCAACTATCCACAATCCTTTGAAGATTCAAAGTTTGGCCTTTCCCTATTCCAAGAGTTAGAAGAAGGCTAAAATATTTTCTTAACTCTTGATGGACTACCTTGCTCATAGGTTGAGTATATAAATTGATGGCCCATTATTATTGAAAGGTGGAGTGTTTTGCCACTTATTACCCAAGTTGCTAAGAATAGAGATCATTTGATCAAACTTAGTGTCCAACAATTAAGTATGTTGCCCAAACTTTCCGAAATGACTGATCATTTGTCCAAACTTATCATTGATTGTTTGGTTCAATTAAATTATACTCTCATTCATATATTCAATCCTATGATAAAGTTGTCAGAATTCATTTGAATCATGTGATCCATTCACTTTAGACATATGTACCTCATCAATAGGGTCTCTTGGCCATTGTGATTCTTTATGTATGTTGCCATCATTTCCATTCTTTTTTCCATGATTTGTGGCTCTATGGATGAGATTATCTTTGTTTGATACTCAACTAAGTCTTCATTTATTCTCTCCAGTATTTGCTTTTTCCTCTTATTCCTGGCAGAATGGATGCAATAGGAGAAGACCGTCTGTCAATAAAAATGCTATAACAAGAGTTGTACCCTTTCAATCCTTGTGTTTATGGACACAAAATGAAGCTTAGTATGTATAAGTAAGGTACATTTTCTAAATTTTCAAGTTGAAATTGGATAAGGAGTAGCCCTAGACCAAAACAATGTGCCTTGCCTAGATGTCTAGGAGTTGTTTTTGGTGACCACCTATTAGGAAAATGGGCATAAATTTTTCTCAATAGCTCTGATTGCCAGACTTCTTGATTAGAATCAAAGCTTATTTCATCCTCTACATAGAGTATAATAGTTTTATGTTATAGTTAAAATATATAATTATAAATTTCACTTTTCTATGACCATCCAAATTGTGACAATAACCTATTTAACCTTGTAATTGCCTTATTTGTCACATTTGACCATTGGTATTCATCATACACTTATGCCCATTGAATTATAACATGTGTACTCTTCAAATACCATATATTGATCTATAAAATATCAGTAAAATTATAATAGCCTACAATTTATTTTTGTTAATTGCCATGTTTCACCCTATTTTAGTGCCTTGTTTTCCCAATGATCTTCAATCTTCTTCTACTCTATCGTGAGTGGTCTTGCATAGTCTTCCATTATGGTGAGGAATAAAAGGGTGGATATGGCACATAAATGGAATTTGAAACTTTAGAAGGTGTACAAAGTTTCTTCCGAGCTAGGTTGTGCATCCCTATAGAGTCCTAAATAGCAAGGAAGGGTCATCTCTCTTTTGTCTTACTATCCCGTCTCTGGCTTCGACCTTTTTCCTAGGTCTGTATGTTTACATGCGAGAGCTAGTATTCTAGAAGACAAGGATGCTTTACATGACTAAAATAAAGCTTTGGGCATTCAATGAGATATAGGAATTGAAAGTTGAATGAATTGAAGAGGGTTGAGAAAGGTTTACCTTTAGTAATCAGTAACTTGCTTATCTATTAAACTCACTTTTTACCATTTTCTTGGGTATCTCAATATATAGGCTCACAAGAAATCAAAATTCAAAGATTAGACAATCACATGAGCAAGAATTCACCAAAATTTTTAGATTGAAATGTACCAACATGCATGTTTCAATCATGAAAGATATCAATGATGAAAATTAAGCTAACGAGCTGAATTATCCATCATTTCATGATAGATATTCAATCAACAATGAATATCCATTCAATTTTTAGCACAACTACGTTGAATTTATCAATCAAGCAAAGAGGACATACCCAATTCAACTCATCCTTTAGGAAAATTGGCTAAGCCTCAACAATTGGAATTAGAGAGATAAAAAATGAGTAGATGATACCTTGTTTGATACTTGAGATTGATGTAGCTTGCTGAAATAGACTAGATTCCTTCAAGATATTTGATGGGATATATGTATAAGTCTTCCATTGATTAAGAGCCCACTTGAAGTCTTCAAGAAGCTTCAAGAATGCTAATATTGAACTATGAGTGCTTACATTGACTAAAGAATGACCAAATATCCATAAATCTAAACCAATGCATTCAAATAAAGCTAAAGATCAACCAAAGCTTTAAGAGATACTTCAATTCCTAATGAAGATTAGTGCAAAGCTTCAAAAGTTGCCTCATTTCTTGATAAAAATAAGTATCCAAGTGATTTCAGTAATCACTTGTATTCTCGAGAGCTGAATTATCCATCATTTCATGAAAGAGATTCAATCAACAATGAATAGGCATTCAATTTTCAGCACAAGTGGACTGAATTTATCTATCAAGCAAAGAGAACATACCCAATTCAACCCCTCCTTAAGCAACTAACTAAGCCTTAACAATTGGAATTAGAGAGATTAAAAATGAGTAGATGATACCTTGTTTGATACTTGAGGTTGTTGTAGCTTGCTAAAATAGATCAAATTCCTTCAAGATAGTTTATGGGAGTTCCATATAAGTCTTCCATTGATTAAGAGTACACTTGAAGTCTTCAAGAAGCTTCAAGAATGCTAATCTTGAACCATGACTTTTTACATTGATTGAAGAATGACAAAATATCCATAAATCTAAATCAATGCCTTCAAATAAAACTAAACATCAACCAAAGCTTCAAGAGATGCTTCAATTTCTGATGAAGATCAATCCAAAGCTTCAAAACTTGCCTCAATTCTTAATAAGAACAAGAATCCAAGTGATTTCAATAATCCATAGTTGCCCAAGTATTTAAGAAGAAAGAAATACTATGAATCAATGTATATTGCTTCAACGTTGGAAAAGACCTTGTACTTGATGCTTAGAAGTAAAACACATCATAATCCCCATGAATAAGCCACAAATTGATCAAAATTTTAAAGAATTTGTGGTTGTCTCATTTTTCCCAAATTAGAGACCAAGAATCCACTAAATCTTGTCCAAATGCTTCAATCTTACTTCATCATTATTTGTTGAAGGTAAAGAATAGTATTCAATAAGTATTTGAGTAAAAGCCCCATGAAATTTACACGGATTAAGCAAGATTCAGCTTGTTGTCCATAAACTCCATGGCTAGGGTTTGAAAGAAGTTTGAAGAGGAGAAAATAGCTCAATCTCTAAATGATAAGGTAAGATAATCCTTCTAGGAGATTACAAAAGTGAAATCCCCATGAAAACTTTAAAAATTTTGTTGAATATTCATTGTTATTCTAAATACTCAGTAAGGAGGAGAGGGAAAATCAACATAGCTAACGTTCAATTAAAGAAGACTGTTGCTAGCTTGTTGGGAGTCTTCCTTCGATTGTAGAGATCAAGCTTGATGTCCGAGAGAGGTGATAGGTGCTAGAGAAGAATGCCTACATTTGCTCATAAATTTTTATGTAATTTTCACTAATATAACTATAGACTCCACATGGCTACCTCTAAGCTCTCAACTGGTCATGACACTACTCAAAATGCTCCTCAAGAAGCGAAGAATGATGTGGTATACTCAAAGGAAGAAGATATTGGCATGGAAGAAATACCTTGAAAATATTTCAGCTATGGAAGCTTGGAATAGGTTGAGAGAGAATAGAAAAATCCTTGAGTAGCAAAAAGTAATCTAGTTTAAGCTTTTTCTAAACTCTATTAACCCCGGTTAGTCCTGGAACCTTCAAAATGGGCATGTTCTTGTCCATGAGTTGCCAAAATATCCAAGATCCCTCCATTTCTTCTTTATATATTCTCTAAGAGCTCCAAAAAATAATGAAGACTAAATACAAGAAACCCCGATTAGTTACAATTTAAACTGTACCAATTCCTATAACCAAATCTAGAATTCTAGTTACCCTAGATGGTGTTGGTAACCAGATCTAGGCTTGAAAATAACCTTGTCAGGAATCAAATTCAAGGCTATGATACCATTGAAATGAACTAGCCTATACCAAATTAAAATAAAAAGAAATTCAAGAAACAACATTTGAATTAAATGGCCATAGCCATACCATATATGAAAATGTATTAAATATACAACACAATGAAGCCGTAGCTAAATGATATCAAAGGTATAATGAGAACCATTGATGAGAGGTTGCTGTAAGAAATGAACCTCTTGCTAAGGTGGGCATTGAGTATTCACCCTCAATGTTGGTGGGAAAGGCAAAAACCCTCAAGCTTCAAGAAATGGAGAAGTTTACATATGTACTAAAAGATGAGTACAATGGCACACTCCTACCTTTTATACTCTTTTATACTCAAGCCCCAATTAAGCTATTTTTCTCTAAGCTAAAGGGTACAAAAATTGTTTTATTATGTTCAAATTCTTAAAGAACTACCTCCCGTTGATGAGAATGGGTTAATCATCTATGAACTCGAGAGGATTATTGGTAAGTGTGGAATACTTCCATGCAATTAAAAGTTGGTTGGTTAGTTAAAAAGTTAGTTATTCAATTAATAAGTCAGTAAGGTTACTAACTAAAGACTAACTAAGGTAAAAACTAACTAACATTAATAACTTAAAATATTTATTTAATTGAAAATATTTTATTAAAAAATTGGGAGTTGTAAATCTAATATTTTCCTCGGATTAACAAGGACCATAGCCACCCTTCATAGAAGTTACAATATGAACGAGAGTTATATGAGCCATATTAATCACTAGTGTTAATATGTATAGTATGGATGGTCCAAAAATATTAGAATTTGGGCAAAACTAGCATATTCTAGATATTTTAGATATTTTCTTGAAAAGATATGGAGATATTTAGAAGTAAATGTTATTTAAAAGAAAAGACAAGTGATGTTTTAGTTAGTTTTGAAAATTGTATAAAAAGAAAAAAATAAAGAGAGAGATTAGCAAAATCGCGCATGCCGTGATTGCAGTCTATAGCCACTAGACAGCACTTTGAACAGTGAGAGAAAGAAGGAGTGATCTAAAAGCTTTTTAGCCAAGTGTCTTGAGGTTTTGGCCCCCTTTTGGAGCCAATGGAACCATCAGATTTATGAGTTAAGCATCAGATCACTTATTTTTCCAAGAGTCTCTCCACCAAGAACTCTTGTTCTCAGCCACATCCCCTCTTCTCTAAAATATGAGGCATGGGGAGGCACAAGCACGCACAAGAAGACCCTGAGAGAGAGAGAGAGAGAGAGAGAGAGAGAGAGAGAGAGAGAGAGAGAGAGAGAGAGAGAGAGAGAGAGAGAGAGAGAGAGAGAGAGAGAGAGAGAGAGAGAGAGAGAGAGAGAGAGAGAGAGAGAGAGAGAGAGAGAGAGAGAGAGAGTTCTTCCTCCCTTTCCCCCTCCTTAGAGGGTGGTCACAAGCATTCTCTCTTTTTCTTTTCCCCAAGCTGATTTTTCCCAAATTTCCTCCTCTCAAGCAAGTGGGTGCTGAAGTCTTGTGCGAGTCGTGTTTAAAAGAGAACAAGATCATGGTCCCAAGCGGAAATGTTACGCACAGATGTGGCAATCCCTCAACAAGCAATGGAGTCTCAGGCAAGGGCATCACTACCAATCAAATCATGGTTCCAGTTGTAAGTAATGAATTTTTAAATTGATCGATGTTTGTTTTGATTCTTGCATGAGATACATTAGGCTCCATACTATGATGTACGAGAATAGGTCATGGAAAGGGATAGGCCTCTTCTCACATATTCGAAAGATGGAGTTGGCAAAGTGCATCTATCAAGGGAAGTTAATTGCATTTAGTTGCGTATGGCCTATTCATTGTTGATAGAGCAATCGATTAGGGGTTATGAATAACATAATCTTAAAAAGAATAACATTAGGAGTTGTGCATACAAGTATTAAGTAAATTTGTTTGGGGCCAGTGGAGCTTTGAACACCCCTTGCTTAGACTGGAATAGAATTGTAGACTGCCATGAGTCCAAAGTCTAGGGTGTTGGAAGATCCTATTCTAGATAAAGGATGGAAATTTTGGTGCCATGTGATTTGGATAGGGTACTTCTGTTGGACAGAAGGGATACATAATTCTCATGTATGGGTAAGAGACAAAGATTAACTGGAAAATAAGTTAAGGAATTTGTTTGTCAAAAGGACTGCTTGCACTGTTTTCGTGTCTATGCTATGAGTGACGTGAACAAATCATGTTCCCTAAAAGGCTTAATTAATGAAGTTGATTTTAAATGTCATTTTAGGCGATCAGAATTGGACAAAGCCCTATAGGTAGAGAGGTTGACCAGCACGTCCCTCTCGTTTTCCATTCTCTTTGAACCAAGTGCGATATGGATCTGTTTTGGATTGGGTATCTATGTGTAAAGTAGGATGTCCAAAACCTAATGCTAGAATGTTGTTAGGAGACCTTGGCCCTAGGAACCCAAATTTCAGGTCAATTCTAGCAGGTTCTTGTACCCTTTAGCTTAAGGAATTACATTAATTGGGGATAGAGTGTAAAAGGCAAGAGTATGCCATTGTAATAATCTTTTAATACATTTGTAAATTTCTCAATTTTCTTGGAGCTTGAGGGTTCTTGCCTTCCCCAAGATCATTGAGGGTAAATACTCAATGCCCACCATAGCAAGAGGTGGATTTCTTACAATAGCCTCGCATCCATGATTTTCATTGTACTTTGATTCAAACTATCTATGGCTTCATCATACTATTATCATAATACATTTTCAGCTATGGCATAGCTATGGCTAGTTGTCTCAATTGTTATTTCTTGGTTTTCTTGTTATTTCAATTCAATTTAGGCTAAAGTCCTTTCTAATTGTCTGAATCGAAGGTGCATGTGATTACTCGGTTTGGCAAAACCTACAAGGATACCACGTTGCAACCCATAGGCACTTCAAGGACCCATCAAGAGAACTTCTACCACCAAGTGGTAGGATTGAACACAATCAATCCAAAGGCCATGCAATATTCAGGCTCCTTGAGCTTTAATCCAAGAGTTAAACTTTGCAATTGGCCCAACTACTCAAAGCAGTTGTACTCTACTTGGCATATCCCACCCACTAAGGGAATGCAATAGTATGTGAAGACTCATCCCCACTCAACATGGAAAAGCCCAACCCCCAACTTGATCATAAATCTAGAGTCTGTGAAGTTCTAGGCCCAAAGAACATCACACTTAACAAAGAAAAAAACAAACCAGTTATACAAGAAAATCCACAACTAAGTGGAGTAAAAAACCTAGGCAATTGTCTTGGAGTTCAAATAGAAAACACCCAACAACTCCTCCTAGCAAGCAAAAAAGTCAAATTCTAGGTGCCAACACTAAAAAAGCCCACAAGAAGGATTTGGATTATCATCTTGGACAAAGACAGATGAGTTAAAACCTTGGATGCTACTCTGGAAGGTAGTAGCCGTTAGCAAAATGAAAGGAAACCCACAGCAATTGAAAGAAACATGCCAAGTACTTTGGCTATTCTAGACTCATTTAAAGCATGAGCTAGATCTAGACCTATCAACATTATTATTCCACTAGGTGATCTCCTAAATCTAGTCTTAGCTTTCAAAGATCACCTCTTGAAAATGATTTAACCCAAGCACCCCTTGGTATTGCTTGAATCGGAAGTACCAACCATGATGACTCATGCTTTGAAGAAAATAAATCAAAATATCTAGCAATAACCCCATCCCAACAAGCCCCCACTCTGATTCGAACATCTCTAGAGCTTCGATAGAACACCAAGAAAATAGGGATCTTACTACAAGAAAATCTATATTGTATTCATCCTTTACAACAAGAAAAAGAACACCAAGCACAACAAATCTTCACACAATATCATAGAAAAAATTTCGCATGGCTTTATCTTTAACAAAATTGATCACATTCTTTATATTCTTTTTAAAATCCATCAAAGAACCACAAAAATACAAAAGAATTCTCCACTTTGAATGGAATTTTATCACATAGTACTCATCTTCAATGTCATTAAAGTCTTGTCTTCTCTCAATCTCTCATATAGATACAATGTTTTGAGTATAAAAATGATTGTCTCTCCTTATACTTGATCTCTCACACACATATCCTCACTCAATAGTACATTGGAATTATAATCAATAATCCTTTAACTCTCTCTTGGTCATGGATATCCCTCCCAAGAGGCATATCTAATATGAAGAGTCACCAGAGCCATTAAAGTGTCCCTTGAGAGCTCACTACTATCATTGTCATTGTAGTCTTCACTTTAAGTCTTCTTCAACTACTTCTTTTGCTTCTTGGAGCTAATTTGAGCTTTCATTCTTCCTCTTCCAAGATTACAAAACATTCCCAAGTTAAACATCCATTCCACAAAACATTCACAGAGCAAACAAAACTGAGACAAAAGCTCTACAAAAGCTCAATAGAAGGTCAACAAAAAGCATAAAAACCATACAATTTCAACCAAAACCATTTCAAATAATCCAAAACCATTCAACACATTTTCAATCATCACTCCTCAAAAGACTTATTCATGATTTTAACCCCACCAATAGAAAGAAAATAGATCAAAACAAAGGCAGACCCTACTAGAACCAAACAAACTATCATGACTCTCCCAAACATACTCAAACTATCTCAAAACACTTCCAAAGTCATCAAAATTCAATCAACACAGCCTCATATCAACCAAAAACCATCTAAAAAGCAACAGAAAATAGCTAAAAATAAAATCATTTCAACAATCAATATATCCCCACACTTAATCAAGAAGCATCCTCATGACCTTAGAAAAGGAGAATAGAAGCTCAAAATACTACCTCATCACTTTATCTTCATTAGAAAATCAATTAGTATTCATCCAATAGGTAGCAACCAATCACAACTCGATCCATTCTTTAAAAAAACTTGGATCTAACAAATAGATTGATGGAATGAAAACACCTTAAAGTATAAATCAATCCTTAGTATGCCAAACTAGAATCAAACAAATTAGTAAAGGATATCAGAGTTCTCTACATTGCAGCACATAATCATCTAAATAATATTTAACTTCAACCTCCTATGAGCTTTGATCATCTTTAGCTTCAATCTTCTTCAATAGCAACTTCATCTTCTCCATGTGAAAAGGATAATATACACACCACACACACCACAGAATATAGAACATGACACCCACAAATACACAACAAAATGTACAGCTTGAATGGCACCAATCCCCAAATATGAAGAGTTAAAAAGAAGGAGAATTTTCATTAAAAGGATGATACATTCAAAGACTATACCACTGCTATATAGGATGAAGATATTTATTCTTTAACTTCATACTAAGCTTGAGACATTTTAGGATTTTTCTTTCATCCAAAAATGGAGAGGTACATTTTGAAGAAATTACAGACAACACATTCTTTCCATCAAGAAAATGAATCTAGTAGAAAACACTTGTGCAAAGTAGTATAGCACATCCATCTGAGCAATAGTCACATCCTCATTAGGATTCATTATCAAAATTAAAATGGTATTTTGAGTGTTAAAATTGGATTGTTAATGCATGAAGGCAAGATACCAACAAAAATGTGTAGCAAGACGTACAAAAGTATCTTCATATTGAGCATACACATGAGAAAATTGAAGATAGGAGTTTGAACATGCTAAAGAAGACTTCAAAACTCAAGAATGATAGGCCAATTAAATCCAAGAGTATCCAATACATATTGAGGTGGAGGATTGATATATTTTGTAAGAGATGGAATAGGAATGAGGGTAGAACATTGAAGAGGTGGATATGATAGATCATAGAAAGATGAAAATTGTAAGGATAATGATGTTGGAAATTGAGAAAATAATACTAAAAAGGCTTTAAGTGATTTTGAACAACAGATAGAAGGAATAGGAAGAATAACAAGAGAAGGATCTATAAGGAGAAGAAGAGGTAGTAGGATCATCAATAAAAGGATAGGGAGTAAAAATTGGAATGTGAGGAGATAAAGCAGGGATAAAAGATAAAATAGGAATGGAATCAGAATTAGTAGTAAGAATATGAATATAAGAAGGAAGGTGAGTAGCAATTAGGGAATAGGAAATAAGATCATGAGAGTGAATAGAACAACGAAATTTAAAATTCTGGATAAACTCCCTAGTAAACAAGGGATTATTAACAATGTGTTGCAACACTTTAGCATACAACTGCTGGATATTAGACTTATAAAAATTACTCTATCAATAGTGTGGATCCATGACAACATCATCCAAATGAGAATGCCAATCAACTCCTCTACACCATGATGTGTGCTGATGAAAATTTTACAAACCATCCACAAGATTGAACTCCATAGAATGTACATACAATATAGCTTGCAAAACCACATCCCCCACCTAAAATATTCAAATATCCTTCTCATCTAAAATTTTCAAGTCTCCTTTAACATACATGAAAGAGAGCAATCTGACTTGATGTTCAAGCAAGTCATCTAAGGCTTTGTCAAACACTGATTTAAGAAAATCACTTTACCAAAGACCTTGCCAACCACCCTCTAAAGATTGTAAATCCACAATACTCAAAAAAAATATATATATATATATATATAAGGCCAACCTCTGCTGATGATATTTAAGCCAAAAAGAGGACAGAGGGGATACAAGTTCTTTGTAATGAGTAAAAGCTTCTTGTACACAATCCACGTGATGTTGTAACCTTTCCACTTTGGTAGCAGAGGCATCACACAATCTAGCTTGTTCCTAAAAATTTTCTAGCTTCTCCTTAGAGGGCACAATAGAGGAATAACAAGAGGGCAGGAGGGGGTGTTGGGGGTAAAGGTGCCTCTACCTAGCCGCCTATGTATTACTACACTGACAGTCACCGCCACTGCACACTGCAGGTGGCGGGCGCCCATCACCGTCACTTTATTCTTTATTCTTTTAGTGAAAGTTTGAATATAGGAAGGTCCGATCACACATTGTGACTATTGGAGTTTCCATTTCTTGTCTCTCTCTTTCTTGCCCTTGCTCTCCTGCCATAGCTCTCCAGTGCAAGCTTCGATCCTTCTCGCCTTTCAACTAGTATAAGAGCTCGGCTTCCCGACTCTTGAGCTTGGCTCGTGGCATTCTCAGCTTCCCATCGACTCCCTACTCTCATTGGGTCTCCTTCCTGACAGCTATATCTGACTCCTTCGAGCTTCTGTCAATCTCGGGCTTCCCAAGCTTCTTCTCGGCATTGTTGGGCACCTTCAGGGCATTACATCAGAGGTATTTCTTCATTCTCCATAGGGTTTTGTATTGTTTTCAGGTCACATAGGTTGTGAATAGTTTGGGGCAGCCACCATTGAAGCTCCCTTGCTTCATATCTACATTGCCCTTGATCAAGACCCCTTGAGGCTTGTTGTGTTTCCCCTTGGGCACCTACTTGAGCCCCCTCCTCCACCCCATTTGTGCCACGTGGGTTGCAAGCCACCTAGGACAGCAGCACCTTATTTGTGCTTGATTCCAGGCTGATCTCCATCTACATCACACCATACCACTCAAGCTCCAGGCCATTGGACACTTAAACATGCTTCATTTGAGGCATTTGCACATGCTTTGATGCTTGATATCGAAGGTTTGAGCATCGACATTGCTTCTGGTCTGATTTAGCACTATTTTGGGACTGTCATAACAATCCACTGGCAGTTTATAATAGTGCTACAGTAACATTTGATGTTTATGCTTGCCCGACGTTGTCATTTGATACCTGGTTGGTCTCGTATGATGCCTACATGTTAGGGGAATGTATGCCTATTGTTTGGCAACCATTTGGAGCTGATTTTGGTGCTGAAATTTCTCAATTTTGATAGTCATTCTTGGCTGTAATAAAATCGGGCTGAAGCTATTACACATGCCTTGGGTTATGCCTATTGGTCCGGCCTATGTCTTGGATATATGCCATGAAGTATTGATCTTCGGGGTACAACATCGAGCTTGGATTTCATTTTGGATGCTTTTGGAAGAGCTTTGACATTACACACTCATTGACATGGTTCATGCTTGACAGTGGTATATGCTTTGACAGTGATGCTCCTTGGGTTTATGCATACCCGTTGCCTACGGCTTGATGCTCATGTCCTGGTTGATTACCCTATGCATACATTGAGGTTGAGTGCTCATTGAAGCTTTACCTTGGATGCATTTTGGATTATTTGGAGTTGTCTTAGATGTTACTTGGCTTGTCAGAGTTTGGATTGGGATGTACTTGATGTCTTACATGCTTATGGATGCTACATACGGATGCTCTACCGCCTACATGTTCGAGATGTACTATTGATGTATTGTCTTGGACTTATGTCATTGGCAGTGTGCCTTGCCTTGGTTTGAGCTCTTGAGCTCGTACATACGGCTTTTTTGCCAATGGGAGAATTCTTGAATGCTTATCAAACATTGAGCAGGCGGTGCTTTTATGCATTGAGCAGTTGCATGCTATTGAGCAGTTACAAACACTTGAGACTTTGGGATTTTTTACCCTTTGGGATGATGCATGGTTTATATGTCTTGGTTCATTGTATACTTATGTATTGATCTCAGATTTGGATCCGTATTTTTATGAGCTGACACCTACTTGTGTTAAGTTTTGGTAGTGGCAGGAACACTTTGCCCCGTTGACTGGGGTGCCTACTCACTGGGCAGATATTTGTATGACATGTTTGGGTATTGGATTCTTGCTTATCGACTGTCATATGCCTATGTTATGCCCGCATGATGCCATTTTTGGTCTTGGCAGTATCTGATTGACTTGGGATCCGATTTTGGCACTGTTAGCTCTCATTTACTGAAATCTGTAATTTATTACATCAAGCATATATGTATGGACTGACATGGATTTTTCATGCTAAAATATTCTGAAATGATGTACTTTCACTAGTACTTGGTGGGCAGTAGCTTTGGTTACAATTTTCTCGCCATTTTCTCTCAATTTTGGTGTTTTTTTTGTCATTTTCTGTAGTAAATAGCAAGCAGTTTTGAAATGTCTACAATCTTCCAGCCTGCATTATGGCGAGTTCGTCCACTGATCATGCTATTTTCAACATTACTAAGCTTGATGGTACGAATTACTCTTACTAGAAGAGCCAGATTTAGCAAGTGTTGGTGTAGAAATCACAGGTCAAACCTTTGAGGTTGAGCGAGCATCCGCCTACAACTATGCCAGATGAGGAATGGCTTGAGCTTGATGAGTTATGCAGGTCCACTATTGTATTATATCTCACAGAACAGGTTCATTACAATGTATTTGAGGAAGAACGGAGTGCATGACAGTTGTGGGATAAAATAAAAAATCTTTATGACAAGAAAAGTCCAGCGAGTTAGATGTATTGGCTGAAGTAGCTTATGGATCTACGCATCAAGGAGAATGTGACCGTGTTTGATCACCTGAGCCTGTTCCATGCTATACTCAAGAACTTGACTTCGCAGGACATCACTTTTGTAGAGGATGTCACTCCTCTTTTCTTGCTCGGTACTCTTAATGAGTCATGGGATGTATTCCGCACTGCATTATGTACCTCTACTGCTACCTTGAAATTATCTGATATTGAGAGTGTTCTTTTGCAATAAGAGGTTAATCGTAAGAATTTAGATGCCTCTCGTGTGTCGCATGCTATAACAGTTAGAGGCAGGAATGATTTGGTTAGACGACGGAGCAGAACTTGCAAGTTAGATTCAACAAGCATGGTTGCTTTATTGAAGAGTTTGGTAATGGATGCAAGTTGATAGCTCGCGGCGGTCACAGGAATGGCAGAATGTTTACTCTTGATGCTACCTTGCCAGAGATAAATTCAGCTATGTTTGCCCATGGTTCTGGCACTATCAGAGACTTGGAAATTTGGCACAAGACAGTGGGGCATGTAAATTTGCAAAGACTGCAAATTATGCAGAAAAGCCAACTTGTTACAGGTTTACCCAAGTTCCAATATTTCAGATATTGGTCATGTATATGATGCTTGCCAGTTTGGTAAGCAGTCGAGATTGCCATTTGTCAGGCATGTAAGGCAAAGTACATGTCTGCTACAGTTAGTGCACTATGATATTTGGGGGCCATCCCATAATGCATCCATGGGAGGCTCGAAGTATTATGTGACATTCATTGATGATTATAGTCGCTATACTTGGGTTTACATTCTAAAGACAAAGGATGAGGTGTTTGTTGTTTTTCAGCAGTTCAAAAAGTAGGTTGAAAAGGAATTTGATTGTTATATCTCTTGCTTGTGTTCAGATAGCGTGAGGAGTATATATCAAATGAGTTTGACAATTTTTTGGCTCAAAATGGCATACACAGGCAGCTTACCTGCAGCTACACTCCTCAGCAGAATGGAGTAGCTAAAAGAAAGAACAGGGTCTTGATGGAAGTTGCTCGTGCCATGATGAATGAGAAGAAGATGCCGCTCTATTATTGGGCTGAGACGGTTATGACAACCATGTATATCTTGAATTGGACTCCCACTACAAGTATTCATGAGATGGCACCGTTTGAGAAGCTGTATGGTTACAAGTCGGATGTAAGTCACATGAAAGTCTTTGGCTGTCTTGCTTATGTGCATATTCTAGATGAAAAAAGGAAGAAGCTCTATCCGAAAGCGCATAAGTGTGTTTTCATTGGATATTCGTAGGAGAAGAAGGCATACAAATGCTATGATCCCTCTACTAGTAACCTTGGTGAGCAGGGATGTTATTTTTTATGAGATGGGTTCTTGGTATGTATCACTGGCAGTAGTGCCATCAGATATGCCTTCCACTCATGTATCTGCAGTTGATATGCAGTAGAGCACTGCTATAATAGGACCTAGTAGTCAGACAATATCCCCATGGACAGGGAGATTGATGAGCTCACCGTCCACTAACACTAGTATGTCAGTGAGGGGGAGATATGATGTCGTGGATAAAGGAAAAGAGAAAGTTACTGAGGATGTATCTGGGATGATGACACCTAGTAGAATGACTTCTAGATATGAGTCTACTAACACTTTAGATAGTGAACTTGGTATTTTGACTATCTATATGCCTGGCGCAAGGCAGAGCAGGCATATTCCGCTTCATGAGAGAGGGGAATCAAGTAGTGCACCATAGCTTAGACGCTCACAGAGGGTCAGATATCCTGTTGACAGGTTGACATATAGTGGCTACACTACAAAGCATTATGCTTACATGACAAAAGTGATGGAGATCAAAGAACCAGGTACATATGTTAAAGCAGTGGAAAATGAGAAGTGGTGTGCAACCATGGATGAAGAAATGAATGCCTTGGCTGAAAATAAGACATGGGATCTTGTGCCACTACCTGAAGGAAAAAAGACCATTGGCTCAAATGTAAGTTGGATGGCAATGTGGAAAGGTACAAAGCTAGGCTGGTTGCTAAGGGGTATGCCCAACAGTATGGACTTGGTTAAAGGAAACATTCAGCCATGTTGCCAAAATGGCAACCATATGCACTGTGATTGCCTTGGCTACTGCTAGAGGGTGGAAATTACAGCAGATGGACGTTATGAATGCATTTCTTAATGGTGACTTAGTAGAGGATGTCTATATGGTTCAACCAGAAGCGTATATTCACCTTGATTTTCAGCATTATGTATGTAAGCTGAAAAAGGCACTGTATGGGCTGAAGAAGGCTCTGAGAGCTTGGCATGTTAGGATTAGTAACTACTTGCAGAGGTTGGAATTTACTGTTGGTAGGGCTGATCACAGCCTATTTACAAAGAAGGCCAACAGTGGCTTGGTAGTGCTGGTCATATATGTTGATGATTTGATAATCACTGGTGATAATGACTTGGGCATACAACATGTAATGAAGATGCTGAAATTTGAATTTGACATGAAAGATATAGGTGAATTGAAGTACTTTTTGGGTATTGAGGTAATCAAGGCTGAAAATGCTTGATGCAGAAACATTATGCCATGGAAATGCTAAAGAAGTATGGCATGGATGAATGCAAACCATTGGAAACACCTCTTGATCAGAATGTCAAGCTGGACATTAGCACTAGAGCTGAAATTCAGGATGTGATTATGTACAGGTAGATGGTTGAAAGTCCGATCTACTTGACCATCACTAGGCCGGATTTGAGTTATGCAGTTGGGCTCATAAGTCAGTTTATGTAGAAGCCCAGGAAGCCACATTTGGATGCTGTTAGGTGGATTATGAGATATGTTAAGTCCACTCTAGATTATGGGTTGTTCTATATGAGAGATAAGCCCTTGAAACTGGTTGGATACACAGATTTGGATTGGGCAGGATACTCATATGATCGCAGATCTACGAGTGGTTATGCTTTTGGCTTTGGAAGTGGCATGATCAGCTGGAGCAGCAAGAAGCAACCAACGGTTGCATTGTCTAGCACTGAGGCAGAGTACAAGGGTGTTGCATTGGCAGCATGTGAGATTTCATGGCTGCTCAAGCTTATGGTTGATTTGGATTTTTAGGTGGATGCTCGAGTGACCTTATTATGTGACAATCTCAGTAGTGTACTCCTGGCAATGAATCCAATTTACCATGCCAGGACAAAACATATAGAGGTACACTACCATTTTATCAGAGAGATGGTTCTTGCAAGGAGAGTAGATCTTATGCATGTGAAGACTAATAAACAGGTTGCAGATATCTTTACCAAGTCTTTGGGTAAAGATAAGTTTAGTAGTTTTAGATAGCTACTTGGAGTTCATCAGATGATTTGAGCTTGAGGGGGAGTGTTAGAATATCAAGCTCATAGTATGTGTGACTGGCATTAGTCTTGACCAGCTATATCAGCAAGTGTGGGACATTAAATAAGTCGGTGATCTTAGACCCTGTGTGAATTCCTTTTATAGGTGAAAATTTTATTTTGTATTTTATTATTAAATCACCCATTAATGCATGATGAATTAGATTACATAACCTAATCCCACTCGAACTTAGATTGAACTTTGGTCTCTATTAATGCACTTTCTTGTTACAAATTAGAATATATTTGGCACAAAGCGCATGCATGCATGATGGCGGGGGGTTCATTTTATTTATAATTAAAATATGCATATAGCATGTGTATGTGTACACTATCAACATCATGGATTGATTTTAATTTAAAAAATTATGTAGATTATTGTGCCATGTGCTCGTGCAATGGTAGGGATTCCTTTTATAAATTAACGGTTGGTTAATTTTGATTTAAAATTTTATGGGATGTATTTTGTTAGTTTTGTGGGTGGAACGGTCGCATGAAATTTATTTACAAATTACATATGTGTTATGGTGCATGTGAAGAAGGAAAAAAGAAAATGGAATCTAGTAGTGTGTATGGGACACTTGAAAGTTTGATGGCATGGTGGAAAAGAACCAACACAACTCCCATGTCCAGAAAAAATCCATAAACATGTGTGTAGCAAGTCGACCACAACCTCCTAGGTGTGGACAATGATAAAATAGAAAAAACTTGATTCCTAATATCCATCATACAAAACAAAACAATAAGAGGGTCTGGTTTTTATGAATGTTTCATGATTTTACTAATTTTAATTAAAATTCTCTATTTTTTTTAAATTTATTTATGTAAATTTATCATTTAAAATGAGTTGTTTCAATTTCTAAAATTTTTTAATTTATTGTGTAAAATTTTAGTAATTTTTTCTTTTAATTTAAATTTTATATAAATATTATGTTTTTTTTAATTTTGTAGTTGTTTTTTAAATAATAAAAAATGATGCAGGTAAAAGACACATATCAATGACACGGTATGTGAACAACAGGCTGTGTATGAATAATGCAAGACCACACGCGCGTCCTCACACTGTTGCGTGGCTAAAATAACTCTATTTTTTGTTGTTTTTTGTTTTTTTAAATGATTTTTGGTTGATTTGAGCGTGTGTTGATTGAATTAAAATTACTTTAAAAGTGTTTTTGGATAGTTTGAGTATGTTTGGGAGAGTCATACTGGTTTTTGGTTGAGATTTGTTGTTTTGATAGGTTCTGTATGATGAGTTTGTTTGATTTTGTTAGGTTTGTTTTGCCTCTATTTTAATTTGTTTTCTTTTTGTTTGTGAGGTTGAGATTGTAAATAAGTCTTTTGAGGAGTAATTGAGAGTGTGTTGAATGGTTTTGCATGGTTTGGTTGAAGCTTTATGGTTTTTATGCTTTCTGTTAACCCTCTGTTGAGCTTCTATAGAGCCTTTGTCTATGTTCTATTTGCTTTGTGTGAATATTCTATGGGATAAATGTTTAGCTTGGGAATGTTTTGTAACTTGACAGAGGAGGAATGTGAGCTCAAAGTAGCTCAAGAAAGTGGAAGAAGTAGTTGAAGAAGAGTTAAAGTGAAGATTGCAATGATAGTGGCAGTAGTGAGCTCTCAAGGGACACTGTAGTGGCTCTGGTGACTCTTCATATTAGACATACCTCTTGGGAGGGTTATCCACAACCAAGAGAGGGTTATTGAGGATTATTGATTGTAATTCCATTGTACTATTGAGTGAGGATATGTGCGAGAGAGATCAAGTATGAGAGATAGTAACTTTCTATGTTAAAAAACATTGTATCTATTTGAGAGATTGAGAAAGAATATGAAGGCTATGAAGACATTCAAGATGAATACTATGTGATGAAATTCCATTCAAAGTGGATAATTCTTTTGTCTTCTTGTGGTTCTTTGATGGATTCTAAGAAGAATAGGAAGAATATGATCAATTTTGTTAAAGATAAAGATGTGGTAGATTCATTCTATGATACTATACGAAGATTTATTGTGCATGGGTATTCTCTTTCCTATTGTGGTTACAAAAGGAATGAAAACAAGCTTGTTGATGAATACAAGATAGATTTTCTTGCAATAAGATCCCTTCCTTAGTGTTCTCTTGAGAGCTTCATGTTTTTGGTATATAGCCAGGGGAAACTACCATCGACAAGCACCAATAGAGATTGAAAATGGAAGAAGTGACACTACTAAAGAGGAAGAAAAGAAATTGAAGATTGGAGAATCTCTACTATTGTTGAAGAATTGAAGATCTTCATTGCCAAAGCCACTTTCTACAAGAAGTGCCTCCATCAATGGTGGAATCATGTCACTATCTTAATGCGGGCTCTATGTGACATATTGATTCCACTGTCATTTTGAAGCTATGGAAAGTTGTATCACAGTAGCCAATTATTTTCCACAAAATTGAAAAGAGAAGTGAAAACAGAGAGAATGACCATCCATGGGAGATTTGGCCTTCATTGAAAAGTTTTCAAACATTATCAAGTGGAAGATTGCGAAGAAGCTTCAAGAGTCGTGGTTAGTTGAAGTTCACAAGAATAAGAAGGAAAAGAGTTGGAATTTATTCGTGGATGCTCAACAATAAAATACGTGGGATGCTTGGTGCATTGACAACCTTATGTTTATCCAATTGGCAACTCATTGGAAATTAGTAGGTAGAGTGTTCTTCACAACCTATGCTATTGAAACCTTCCAAAGTTGGTATTATCAAGACAATGGCACTATAGCGATCCTTGGAAGAATGAATATTGATACCTTTAGAACTAAATATCTTCCCCTCTATAGTGGAATGAAAGCTGAATTCAAACGTTGAGAAGAAGAAAGTAGAAATGTTGACAAGAGAGTCCTCCAAAGACTGAAGCCCTTTTGATTCTATTCTATTGAGTACAGACAAACTGGGTGGAGCTAACTCTCTAATAAATGACACGATTAAGAGGAAAGCACTAAAGCGAGTCTAAAGGTATGTGAGAAGAGAGAAGGTAAAAATCAAAGCCTAAGAACAAGCTAGCAAAAGCCTCCTTTGATGCCCTTGTTGCAGCACTCTTTATAGAAGTCCCCATGGTGACCCAAGGTCCCCTTCCTAGTTTGATTCATCTTGGAAATATTGATGAGGACATGCTAGCAAATATAGTCTCGTTGACCATCTTTAAGGGAGAGTACAATGAAGACCTGGTCTTCATGTAGCCGAGTTCATGATAGTGTATGTAGCCAATAATGCCAGAAGTTCTGAGTATTCATCGGTGATATTTCCCATCACTTTCAAAAGCATTACATTTCAATGGTATGAGAGATAAGAAACATTAACTTTTGGCACATGGGATGATCTAAAGTTGACCTTCCTCGCTAAATTTATGTGTGAAGGTTTTGAAGAGAAAATGCAAGAGGAGTTCATGAACTTAAGTCAGTCCTCTGGTGAATGGGTGGAAGCATATGTCTCTATAATGGAATCAATACTAAAGAGATAGACCAACCACCACTTGGATGAAGGCATTTAGAAGGGAGTTTTTCCTAAAGACCTACAACCAGAAGTTTGTAAGTTTATGGAATTGAGAAGACTAGTCAACTTGCAAACTGTAGTAGTGGAAGGTGCAAGACTATATGATGAAGTTGAAGCAAGGTTGTCGATGACCTTAGAAAGAGGAGTCTTACCTCCTCCCATGCTAGGAATGGTATAACTACCAAATGAAGTCCTAGGGAGGATTGTTCCCTTTTCCTACCCTTAGATGCACATAGTGTTGTAGTACAATGCATCAAACCCACACTGGCTACAGACAAGAATACCTTAAATGATGGTTCAACCATACTAGCATTTGTCTCAAATAGTTTCCTGAATAGCAACCCAACAAAAATAGTGGAGCCCTACTAATTCGAACCGATAACCAACAGTCTCAATAGGAGCTCTCAATCATAATTGGAACAAAGAACCCTCTGGATCAATCTGACTAGTCTATATAATGATTATGGAGGCTTTGAAAAATCCTACTAGGAGTACTCTAGGAGGAGAAAATTTGAACGACTATTTGTCCAATTCAATTGCAAGCAACAAGAAAGACTTTATAGACGTGATTATAGAACAATTGCAGACACTAAAAAGGTGAATACCACCAACATATCCAACCCTACAGGAGAGGTGAAAGAGATGTGATGCGATCGAATACATGGTATAGAAAGTGCCATCATGTAGAACATTTAGCTACTAAATTTACCTAAAAACCAACTATCATTTGGGGCCTTTTGTTCATACTATTTAAGGAAGAACCATACAGAGAATATCTTCTCTCTAAAGGAGATGCATGAAAGAAGGAAGCAAGATTCAACTTATTGGAATGCAAGATGACCACCCAAGATATTCGATGAAAGCCATCGGTTCCCCTCTTAAAGTTATAGAGGAAGACAATGTAGTGGTGGCTAAAGATTAGAAGTGGAGTTTTACATATGCGAAGAAAAGGGACATATCTCACCAAATTGCCCAAACTCTTAAAGGTCCATGGACTACGAACCCTTATGTTTATTGCAATACCAGCAATAGGAAAAAAATAGGAAAATAGAAAAATCTGAGAAGTAGGAAAAGGCGTAGGGCAAGTATGGAGAAGGCACCCAAAATAATAATAAGTCTAGAAAAAATCCAAAAGCATGGGAACAACCGCCAAAAGTCCAAGGCGCAGCCGCCAAAGTCTAGAGAAGTTAAAAGAAAGAAAGTGCACCTTTAAATGCAAAGGTGCTCTCAAATCCTTGTAAAAGAGCGCCAGGCTCTCTCTTGTGCAAATTGTAAACTTAGAAGGGTAGTAAGACTAGTTAGGAAGTGAAAGAATGGAGCTTTGCCTAGGCCATGGCCAGCCATGTAAAAATTGAGGATGATCGCCCGTGGAAAGTAGGGCATGTATATAAACTTGAAAAGTAAATGAGAGGCTCATTCTTGTGTGTAGCAAAAAGCTTCTTCTTCTTCTTCTTCTCTTCTTCTTGCCTTCTTACTTGTGCTTGAGAGAGGGAGTGAGTGAGTGTGAGGGAGTGAGTGTGTGAGAGTGAGGGACCGCGGAGAAGAAGCTCCCCATCTCCTCTCTTCATCTTCTTCTCTTCCCTACTCTTCTCTTGTCTCGTGCGGCTATGGAGGGTGGAGCTTGTTGGAGAGGGATTGAGGTTGCTTGAGCTTGCCTCAAGGATCGTGGAGCTATCGATGTGCACGGGAGAGGAGGATACTCAATTGAGCATCAAGGTAAGCTCACTACACCCCATAGAAAGGGAGGGCATGTCGGCTATGTGAGAGGTAGCCATGGCTGCTCGGCTTGAAATGCTTGACCAATAAGCAGTCTATAGGTCTCTGGGGTTGAGCTTGTAGCTCCTTTCATTTTGGTCTCGTTGTCGAGACTGACAGAATCGAGCCTTGAATGTCTCACTCTTCGAATCGAGTATAGAGGTAGGGTTTTCAGGCCGAACCGGTGCTTGAGATAGATAGGAGATTTAGATGGTGTGATCTTCAGAACAAGTAAGTATTTTGGTTTGTTTTTGAGTAGGCAAGTAGGTAAATCAACCTCAGCCACTATTTTTTATTTTTGTTGCGCTTGGATAGGATTAGGACCAAGGAAATAAGGAAAATAGAAGGGTTTTTTGCTGCTAAAAATAGGTTGAAAACTAAGAGAAAGGGGCATACAATCTAAATCTTGAGTGGATGGGTGCAAGAAGGGCAACCATAAGGTTGAAGGAAACTTGAGCAGGGCAATAAGAGGCTCAAAAGGTCAAGGGAGGCCTCATTTTGCATCCAAAAATCAAGAGAGAGAGAGAGCTTGAGAGAATGTGTGTGAGTGCAGGTACAGAAGGGGTTTGATCTGGTTGTTTTGCTGTCGCCCAGCCATTCCAGGTATTCCTTGACCTTCTTTCACTTGTGCTTGTTTGATATGGAAAGTTGGAGCTTGTACCAGAACCCCCACACGTAGCATTCATCACTCGCGTCCTTGGAACTGCACTATGGCAAACGCAGCGGACCAGGCTGGTCCGACTGCGCTGTGGCAAACGTAGTCGAACTAGGCTGCAAGTGTCCGATTCCTAGAATCGAACACTCAGATTGTCTAACTCTCGGAGTCTGACCCCATCCGACTCTACCAGTTGGACCACCTGTGATCTGATTAGACTACTCGTCTGATCGAATGCACCACCTTAGACTTGGACCATCCGACTTTGCAAGTCGGACCCTACCACGTGGCAGTAGGACCCATTTTTAGACTCATACCCACCCATCTGATCAGACCGTCGTCAGATAGTCGGACCAACTACAATTGGACCAAGACTAGGATCGGACCACCCAGTCCGATCGAATAGTCCAACTTGGACAGCCAAACTACCCAGAATCGGATCGGTTCCCACCATGGCAAAATATTTTAAATTGGTAAGTGAGCCACCTCCTCAGGCCAAGGCCACTCCGAACACATCCCCAAACATCCTTGAGTACTTGACCTGAATCTTAGAAGCAAGAAATTGGAGAAACCACACCTGGGCAGCCTAGAGTCAACCTCTAGTAGCAGGCCATAGAACAGACGAGACTTAGAGCTGAAACTGACCCTCAGATTCCAATCTAGCCTTGATGGAGTGTAGAGTGTGCAGCATAGACCCTAGAAAATACAAGAGGACAGCCAAGAAATGCGCTTAGAGCCATATCAGGCTACGGACAAAAGGGGGAAAAGGAGGAACTGCATTGTTTATTTTGCATTCGCACCCCTCGCTGATTTCATCATTTAAAGTGCACTAAAAGGGAGAAAGCCTGATTTGACACTGTGCACTGGGAAATCATTAAGAAAAGTGTGAATAAATTTGATAGCTACTTTCAATAACAAGGAACTCACATAGAATCATAATAATTCAAAGAACCCACATGTAGGAGCAGACGTTGAGACGTAGCTGGGTGCCACAAAGCCCCATTAATAGGACCTTGAAGACCCTAAAGAGTTCAAAGACGACATGATTAAGGGCAAGTCGCTACCCAATCTGATTCGATTGATCGACAACCTGGTGGACCGAGAGGATGACTAGTTGAACTTGGGTGAGTTTCCAATCGAATTGCAGTGTACGGTCGACCAATAAGACAGGCTAACCAGGACCGTGATCCATGGCAGACCGATTGAGGAAGTAGTTACGAGCCTTGAGGAAGAGAGGAAGGTAGCTAGGAAAGCACTACGGAGCATCATGGCATATAACCGCGAGCAAAGGACGAGGACATTGCGGCAAGACTTAGAGGTGCACGAGACACAATGCATTCTAACCTTAGCTGGTAAGGCCATGATAGGGATGAACACATAGAGGGAGAGGGAGCTAGAGGCAGACCTGATGCTGAGCGATTGTCACCAACAAGCGGCTCATAGACAACACATATGCGAAACATAGTGCAACTATGCTAGCCACCTCTTTGCTCACAGGCTTAGGAGTCACGTAGGGGGCAAAGAGCCACAACAAGATCCCTACAGTGGCCAAGCAGCTAGACAAGTACTAGCCCAACAATGACTCTATAGCTTCATGGAGCAGTTCGAGCAGGTTTGCAAAGCCAATGGTCTCACGGACCTCGCCCAACGCTAGCAAGCTTTTGGGCTTTGCTTGGGTGATAAGGGAAGGACATGGTACACTAGCCTAGATGCAGCAAAGCAAACAAACTTCAATCGCCTAAAGGTTCTCTTCATCAAGAGATTTTCAAAGGCATGGTATTCGGACAACCTCATAGTCCAACTAATGAATGTCAGTCAGAAGGACAAAGAGAACATTATAGACTACGTCACTCATGTATGTAGCCTGTTTAAAAGAATCCCTACCAAGGAATGACCAAACGAGAGAGAGGTCTCTACCATTTTTATAAACGAAATCCACAGCGAGGAGCTTTACAAGGCGCTGGCAAGCAACTTGAGCTTGTAGAAAGATGTGCTCGCTAGGGTTTTCAATGAGGCAATAAGGGTAGATGACCAGCTTGGGGAGAGAAGCACTAGAAGCTCGAATCGAGATGGATCTAGCCAAAGAACCATAGAGAAGGACATAACCTATAGCGAGAGATCAGCCCTTGACATGCAGAATAAGGGCAAGAGCATGGCACAAGACTAAGAGCTAGCCAAAGTCAAGATAGAGCTAGCACGGTTGCAGGAGTTGGTAAAGAGACCCACTAGACTGCATGTTCAGTGTGTGCACTGTGGAGGCCACATCCCTGCCGAGTGCCAAGATCCAAGATCCAAGCCTTGTGCAAATTGCGGAAGGTTTGGCTATGATGCAATGCATTGTCAATTGCCAAGAAGGTTTCCTTACACATAGCAATACAACTCACCATACTGCGGGAATAGGCCACCTAACTTCTTCGAAAGAGGAGCCCCATTGGCCCTTCTAGCACCTAATGATACAAAACCGGCCGTTCCTAGATTAGAGATCAATCCCACGAGCATACCTAGACTGCCTCCGGACCCTTCGTGACACATCCATCGAGTGATGCTCCCATCCACTACGTGGAAGAGCCCAATGACAAGGAGTCATATGTGAACCCTTACATCTCATATGATGAAGAGGGTAATCTGGTCCTCATGGACTATCGACCAGTGCCGGTGATGGCGTTAGGAAGGGGAAGAGGCATAGGTTTTTCAAGGCCAACCCAAGACCTAGTCACGTGCTAGACTTGTGGTCACCCTGGTCACATATCAACACGATGCCCAAAAAAGAGCAGGCTAATAGGGAGAGAGTTGATCTCAGGTGTGCCGAGTGCAGCATCACCCATCTGTTCAGGAAATGCCCTAGACAAAAGCCGTCCTCGAGATCAGGCAATGTACCATCAGTATCTTTGGGGCTATTTGGCATTGAGACATTCGACAACGAGGATACACCCATCCTGCTGCATGTCATGACACATGCACAAATGCAGTAGGTCAGCATATCACTGCCTGGGCGTAGCAACCTAGACACTACCTCAATAGGAAAGAAGAGTCGTAGGTGGAGAAAGAAGAAAACCAACGCTAAGATTACTCTCAAAACTAATGGAGAGACGATGCTAGTGAGTGGCAGGAAGGTAACTGATATTGAGACTAAAACCTACTCCGAAAATAGCTAAGAAAGGGAGTGCTAAGGTAGGGGAGTACCCCCACCCGAAGTTCCAATTAGAAGTGATTAAAAAGGTCAAGGAGTGGGTAAAGAAAGCCCAAGAGAACCTGAAGGAAGTTGAGGCCATCATAGAAGATGGAACTGAGGACCTCTCTAGTGTGAGCACCCTAGTCTCACCCTCTCGATCAAGGTCAAGATATGCATCTATGCCACGGGGAGCACCACCCAGGAGAAGCTTAGGATCCACGGGCCAGCAAAACACCCAAGGCCAATGGCCTAGAGGTGTGGGAATGGAGGAGAGATAAATGATGAGTAACCTCCTCACAACATTCGACACTTTGGCTAGAACTGAAGCACTGGGTGGAGGAACCAACTGAGCAGATTGCTGCTGACCTGCATGAGCATGATGTAGTCACACAGATACCAAGCTTGACATTGCAGTCAGTGCCTAAATCTCTACATGTAAATGCTTTTTGGGAGGGTACTGAGATGCACATTTTGCTACCTATCCTAGCCCTAGGAGACATGACGTAGAAAGGAATCGTAGACACGGGCGCAGGGGTTAGTGTCTTGAGCCACATAGCCTTGAAAGCCTAGGGAAATCCTCCCATCGAGACTGCTAGGTTCAATGTTACACTAGCAAATGGAATGAAGGTAAGGCCGTTCAGAGTTTTAAAGAATTGGCCAGTGAAGATTGCAGGTGTCCAGTTCTCTGTACACTTCATTGCTATGAAGGGAGTGAACTACGACATCCTACTAGGCCGACCCTGGATGAGGAATGCACGAGTCATCCGAGGACTAGGACAACGGTCTAATATTCTTAGAGAATCATAAGGAAGCAGTAAGGGTGGAGATGGATATGTAGAAGACAACACCGGTTGATCTAGATACCATCTTAGCCACATTGAGGGGTGACACACAACCAACCACATCGTATGGGCCGCTGACCAAGTATATCCCCTACCCTGAGGATGAGCAAGATTGGATGCATATCCTTGCAACCATTGATCTCCCATTGTCGAACGATGAGGAGGAGTATAAGCAAGGCGCATAAGCCATGGGCACACTTAGTACCACTATGCATGATGGCAAGGAGTGTGTGTGGTCGGCCCAAACCTGTCACTTTTCATGTCCCAAATAATAACCTAGAACTCCAGGAAACCCTAGAGTATTTGACAGGCGAATCGAAGGGCAATCCTTCCGCTAATATCTTGCCCCTCAGAGACCTCCTGGGTGAGCACAAGTGGAAGTGGACCAAAGTTCACGACCTAAACTTGCTATACAATTGGACTCTAGTCATCGATGAGAAAGAGGCTAGAAAGGAGGACCCAGGAGAAGTTAGGGAGTGATGATTCTGACAATGAATATGAGTATTTTTCATCCATCAGTGATGAGAGCGACGAGAAATGGATACCATGGAGGATGATACTGATGGAAGTGTGATAGAGCAGATAAGAACGGACTCTAGGCCCTGAGAAAGGAATGCATATGAGATCAAGAGATGTTATGAGATTGGATTGCGATCGCTCTTGGTTGGAACACATAGGGGTAGTGGATTATGAGCAGGCTGGAATTGCCCAACCACCAGTGGTAGCTGTGTTTAGGACAGAAGCACCTATTGAACTACGACCACCCAAGGAGACTCCTTTCTCCAGTGAGGGCTGTGAATTCAACTCGGAGTTTGAAGTCAATACAGAGAGCAACCCCGAAATGCCCATGCTAGCCAAAACCAAACGCACCAAGGGGGACTTGCTGGTCCACCTAAGGCGCAATCGGCTAAAGGAGGAAAGAAAGAAACGAACAAAAGAGTTAGACACAGAACAACAAAAGAAACCGCATGACCTACCCAAACACTTCAGTAAGTTCAAGAAGGGTGATAGAGTGGTGGTCCTGCTACGAGCAAAGAGGTAGGGCTAGACCAGCGAGCCTATTGAAGGACCCGCCAAGGTCAAGGAAGTCAACCTGGCAGGGAAAGGTGAGAAGCCTCAACCTATATTCATAGTAGACAACCTGACCAAGGATGAGGAGGCTAGCCTTGTTGCTCTCCTACGAGAGTACGTGGATGCGTTTTCCTGGTCTCTAGATGAACTTAAGGGAGTCGACCCCAATTGTGACCCACAACATCCATATGGTCCCTGACACTGTCCCTGTAAAAAACGCCCTTACCCCATGAATCCAAAGCATGCCCATGCAGTAAAAGAGGAGATTGATGAACTCATGGAGTAGGATTCATCCACAAAATAGAACACATGGACTGGGTATTACCAATAGTGATCATTATGAAGAAAAAATGGAAAGATCCAAGTGTGTGTCAACAACAAGAAAGTCAATGCCACTACGAAGAGAGATAACTATCCATTGACATACACCGAGCACATGCTTGAGAGGGTGGTAGGTAAAGAAGCCTACAGTTTTCTGGACGACTAGAGCCCCAAGAGGAACACCAAGGAAAAGGGGATTCTATTGCATGAAAATCTATCTTGTGACATCAACAAGATTTTATTTTATTCTTTTGATCATCAAAACAAAGAAAACAACAAATCTTCATGCAGTATCATAGTAAGTATCTCCCGCAAATTTGATAGAATCAATCATAATCTTCAATATCTTCATAGAATTCTTCAATAGAACAATGAACATAGAAGAATACACCATTTTTGAATGAAAATCAATCACATAGTATTCATCTTCAATGTCTTCATATTTTTCTCTCTCAATCTCTTATATACAATTACACTATTTCGATAGAATTGACTATCTCTGGCTCTCTCTCTCTCTCTCTCTCTCTCTCTCTCTCTCTCCATCAATAATACATCATCTCCTCACTACAATACTCAATAATAACTCTCAATAATCCTTCTTAGGTCGTGGATGCACCTCCCAAGAGGTATGTCTATTGTGAAAAGGCACCAGAGCCACTAAAATGTCTCTTCATAGCTCACTACTGTCACTATCACTCCAGTCTTTTCTTCAGTCTTCAGCAGCTGCTTCTTCCATTTGTTTTAGCTCTTTTGAACTTAGATTCATTCCTTCCAAAAGTTAGAAAACTTTCCCAAAGTCACACATACATTTTATAAAACACTTACAGAAGATCTATAGAACAGTATAGTACACTACCAGAGCAAATACAGAATAGTTACAGAGCAGTTACAGAGTAGAGACAGAGGCTCTACAGAAGGTTTACAGAGGGTTATAGAAGGTCATCAGAACCTCATGACTCATACTAAAACCATTCCAAACTATCAAAAACTATTTAATAAGCTTCCAAAAGATCTTAATCTTCATCAATCATCAATTCATGCTTCATACAAAAGAAAATCAAAATAAAACAAAAGCTATACAGAAGGTATACAGAACCAATCAGAACCTCAACAGAACCTATCAGAACATCACATAGCTTCATATCTCTACTAAAAATCATCATGAGCTTCCAAAACATAATTAATATCATCCAAAACACTCTCAAACACTTCCATTATCAACCATACATCACTCTAAATCCATAAAAAATCAATCATTCAGGTTCTTAAAAACAACAAAAATCAGTAAAAAATTCAGTCTTTTTCTACTCTCAGCATATCCCCACACTTAGAAAGGAAGCGTCCTCGCGACCTAAGGAAAAGAAGAATATAAGTTTACTAAAGAGCTCAATTTTATCTTCCGTAGGATCTTCAACAATCTTATCAAACCACGACCCCAACTTGTCACCTATATTTCTAGAAAAAACTACTAAAGGAAAACTTTGTTATTCATTAAAACATCTGATAATCATTTAAAAGTCATAACAAATTTATAAAGGATATAAAAGGTTCTTTTTAAGATTTCCACCATATGCTTTCCATCCACCATCAATAATTCAAAAAGAGCTCTCGAACAAATTATTCTCAATCAGTACAAACTCATCACATACAATTATTACAACACACACACACAAACACTAACACAACCATCTGAATGACACCTCCAAAAAGAGATATATATCATTAAGAATAATCCAAATTATATTACAAAGGCATAAATGAAGGTGATCCCTTTTGAAGACTTGGTGGTTTTGAAAACGATCCATGGAGAAGGACTCATCCACAAATGTCTTTGGAGGATTTTGAAAGAACTAAAGGCAGCACATCCTTTCTAGCAAAACAAGGTATCTGCTAAGTAGACATATGGCATGAAAATAGAGGACATCCAACTATTGGGAATCAATATTCACATTGACATTCATGCCTTTGGAATGGCCTTTTGATCGTTATGGGAATACCTATGCATATATGCTAGATACCAAGCAAAATAAACTGTCAATCTCACTGAAAGACCTAGAGATTGTGAATATTGGTGAGAAAAATGAAGGTAATTCTGGTATGCTTGACTAGCAGTTGTCCAGTTCCCTAGAATTAATGGCCAATTTATATGTGGTCCCGTGAGAGAATCAGTCGAGCTCCATCCTCTTCTTCTGAAAATCTACTAATCAAATCCTTCGTACTCACTAACCAACTAAGGGGGTTGAGAAATAGAAGTGGTAGGAGATGAAAGTGGAATAAGCAAAAGACGATGAAGAGATGGGTAGGCAAAATCATAAAAGGAGGAATATGCTAAAGAAGGAATGGCTGAAAATTTAAGTGAATCAGTTAGGAAATGCGTCAATTGATAAATAGGAAAAGTAGAAGGTATATAGATAGATGGAGAAGGGCATGGTGGAGAAGGGGAAAAAACTTGATCTTCGATGAAATAACAATAGGTAAATATAGGAATTTGAGGAAAACCTTGAGGTTGGAAAAGAAGAGGTAAGATAGTTGCTGAATTGGTTTGATAAAGGGAAAGATAAGTATCATAGCAATGAGCCATTTGTTCATAGTACAATAGGCTAGGAATAGAGGGACCTAAGACAGATCTTCTCTGGTAGGCATAAAAAAAGGATGAATCAAATGGATGGTTTTTGAAAAGATGATGTTAGAAATCAAGCTCTACCTATCAGTTTATCTTGGTGTGTAACCGACATCTGTGACAACTACTGTGTACAGCTGTCTCCATGTGACTACATTAAATAAGTCGGGTTAGTAGTTAGTTAGTGACTTGACTAGAGTTAGTCAGTCTAGTTTACTTTATATTGTATTGGGTGGTTTAGTGTTATTTAGCATAATGAAGAAAATACATTGAGAGTCTGAAGGCTCATGGATATGACTTCAAGACTGACCTGAAGGGTTGGAAAAAGAAGAGGATTGACTGTCATTTTCACCATTTTGGTCACACAGAGGTATGCATTGTTGAAGGAGACTAGCCATTGATCAAGAGGTTGTTGGTGACCTTGCTGGAGCATTTGAAAGGCCCTATTGAGCCTATGCAAGCCTTGTATAGGCTTAAATAAGCCATCGTGCACAGCAACAACCCCTGTTGATTCTGCGTGAATGCGCCTGTAGGCTTGAATGGACTGCAACATGTGGAAACTCAAATGGGGCACTTGAACAAGACCCACAAGGCATGAATGCTCACTCTTGAAGGTACTTGAAGAGTACAAGAAGTAAATGCTTGTGTGGGAGCTCTGTTATGAGCTGGAGTAACAGACACAGACCTATAATCAGTTTTGAACTGCTATGAAGATGAATGGACAGCATGCATTCAATCATTATTGACATACAGGAGCTTTGTATTACACTCAGAAGGCATCTTTAAAGCACAAGAATGTGTCAAAGCATGTATACATTGGATCTAATGTCTTGGAGCTAAGATTTCTTTATCAGAACACTCAGATCTGAAAGCCATTGACAGGCTGGAAACTGTCATACACAGTGAATAGCAAGCATTGTATCTTGCTGAAGCAATGCATGTCACTTTGGAGCTTCTATCACCTATATGAATTGACATATGCATGCTGAATGTATGGAGGATTGTGGAAAGCATTCATGCTACTGAATACTCAAATCTGGACCTGTAATAATTGCCTTGACAGTGCTTGGATTGGTTATGAACAGTCATGTATTCCTTGACAGTGATTAATGAAGACAAGTTGTCTATGCCTACCCAAATGCTCATGTATTGAACCCATCACTTCAAAGTGAATGTATGACATGATTTGAAGACTTTTTGGAGCTTCTTAAAGCTTGTTATGCTGATTCTTGGTTGATTGCAACTTGTAACCAAATTAGTTGATATTTGTACTTGTTGGTTATGCACTGTTTTGTGCTTCTATGCCTATGTATGGCTTGACACATGTACTAGCAGCTATCTGGGAAGTTCTGGGACATGTATGACATATATGCATGTTGTTTTTGGACTTGAAATTGTTGCTGGTTATACTTAGTCTACAGTTTTCAAACTGCATCTTTGGTCCCTGGCAGTGAGGTTGCAGGAGTTTAAATTGAAGCAAATACATAGCATATGCATTGATTGTTTTACCTACGGGTTTGACCATTTGTTTTGGGACTTTTTTGGGTCATTAATGGGCTGAAATACCCTGGTTTCTACTGCAATTAGTTGCAGAAAACTGTCATAAACTGTTGTGAACTGAACTTGGTCAGTCATACTTATTGATTTGCAAGTAGTTAAACATCTGACAAACAGTCTATTGTGTCATGGCTAATGCACATGGGATTGATAATATCACTCAGATAGTTGGAGAGAAGTTAGAAAACAAGAACTTTGCATTATGGAAATTCAGAATGAAGAACTTTCTAGTTGGCAGGGGTTATTGGGATCTATGTACAGGAGATGAGGCTGCTCCTGAGTTGCCTGCAACGAATCCAACTAATGAACAGAAAAGAGCTCATAGGCTATGGAATGAGAGAGCATGCAAGGTGCTACATTGGTTTTCTCTATGTATATCTGATGCTATGGTAATTCAAATCACTGGATGTGAGACTCGAAGGATGCTTGGGACATACTAATGAAAAATTATGGAACCATGACACATGCATGAAAGATTCAGTTGAAACAACAGTTCAACAACATGTCTAGGAATGGTAGGAGCATCTAGGTGTATACCACGGAGATTAAGACCATAGCTGATCAACTTGCTACCATTGGCTCAAGTTTATCAGAAGATGATATGATTGCAGTTGCCTTGAATGGATTAGGGAAAGAGTACAAAGCTTTTGACACATCCATTTCTGTTAGAGAAGAGCCCCCTACCTGGGAAGAGCTAGTTGCTTTGTTGCTGCATGAGGAGGTCAAGCTTGGTTTGAATACACATTCTAGTGTATCTCAGAGTAGAGACACTGTGTTATATACTAGCCAATGTGGTAGAGGATTTAGAGGTCATGGTTCATTTCGAGGTCGTGGTGACACTCGTAATGCTTATGGACAGCAGCAGCAACAGGGTAATTGGCATGGTGCAAATACACAAGGCCAGCATGGATCTGGCGGGTTTAGAGACAGGGGGAGATCACCCCGAGGTAGAGGTGGTGGATCTGGTTCATGGTAGTCATCTGATCAGTCCAACAGGGACAAGAATTGCCATTATTGTGGCAGGTATGGGCACATTGCAAAGGATCGCTACAAGAAGCAGGGAGATATGAAGGCAAAGGCCAGACAACATGGGCACTATGCATCTTCCAGTGGTGCTCATGATGATCAAGTTGATAGACTATTTGCCATGCAGCATGTATCCAAAAATGCATTGAGACATAATAGAGATGATAGATGGTACATTGACTCTGGAGCATCAAACCACATGACACCGCATGGAGAGTGGTTTGATGAGATGGTTGCAGGTACACATGGTCATGTATGTACTGGGGATGACACCCAACATGACATAAAGCATAAAGGAATTATTCCTCTCATGATGCTTGATGGCAAGAAAAAAGGCCTGCATGATGTATTACATGTACCGACCATAACAAAGAATCTTTTGTCTGTGGGTCAAATGGCAAAACAAAATTTGCAAGTAAGATTTAACAAAGATGGATGTTTCATTGAGGAGTATGGAAATGGCTGCAAGTTAATTTCCAAGGGCAGAAGGGATGGCAGGATGTTTACTTTGAATGCGACCATTCCGGGACTTAAGGCAGCCATGTTTGCTCATGATGAGAGTGCCATTCGGGATGTAGAGATTTGGCACAAGTGGATTGGACATGTTAATGTACAAAAGCTGAAATCTATGCAGTAGAAGGAAGTAGTACTTGGATTACCTAAATTCAAGTATAATGACTTTGTTCATGTATGCCTTGCACGTCAGTTTGGGAAGCAAGCATGGTTTTCGTTCATGAGACATGTAAAAAATAGTACTAGGCCTTTACAGTTGGTGCACTCTGAAATCTGGAGTCCTTCACATAATGCTTCATTTGAAGGTGCGCGGTATTATGTCTCATTTATTGATGATTTCAGTAGGTACACTTGGCTTTATGTTTTGAAGCATAAAGATGATGTGTTTGATGCATTCAAAGATTTCAAGAAGCATGCAAAAAATGAGTTGGGCTGCTACATATCCTGTTTGAGATCAGATGGAGGAGGTGAATATGTCTCTAATTACTTTGACAGGTATCTCGCTAAATATGGGATCAGAAGACAGCTCACATGTAGCTATACACCGCAACAAAACGATGTTGCAGAGAGGAAAAACAGGGTCCTGATGGAATCAGCTAGAGCAATGCTAAATGAGAAATGTCTGCCAAATGGTTATTGGGCTAAGCAGTGATGACTACTATCTATGTGCTGAATCGAACCCCTACAGCAGGGATTCATGATGTCACCCCATATAAGAGGCTGTATGGTCATAAACCTGTTATTTCGCACTTGAAGGTATTTGGCAGCATTGCATATGTGCATATACCAAATGAAAAGAGGAAGAAATTGGATTCTAAGGCAGTGAAGAGTGTGTTTCTAGGATATGCATAGGAACGAAAAGCTTATAAGTGTTATATACCTTCTATGCATGAGACACTCATAAGCAGAGATGTGGTATTTGATGCGTTAGTATCCTGCTATGGGAATCCTATTGCAATGCCTATTGATGGCTCACCCAATATGAGTCGTGCTGAAAATACTCCTGCAGAGAGTACTTCCATGAGTGGTCCAACAGGTGATGTATCATCTACAGTGAGTCCTTGGACAAGACGATTGCGTTGTCACGCTACTACATCCACTGACACGGATATGTCAGTGAGGGGGAGAACAGATAAGAGAAAAGAAAAGGTTCTTGAAGATGTAATAGGTCCACTCATTGCAAGTTATGAGTCATCTAGCAGTGACAACTTAGACAGTGAATTGGGGATTCCATCTGTTGTGACGCGCCAGGTGCTAGGCAGAGTTATTTTGTGCCGCCTCATGAGAGGCAAGCTCATAGTGAGCCACAGATCAAGAGATTAGAGAGGGTCAGACGATCTGTTGATAGATACATATACACTGGATACTCAACCCGTCATTATGCTTATATGACGAAAGTAACAGGTTTTAGAGAATCAAGTAAGTTTGATGAGGCAGTTGCAGATGAGGATTGGCGTGCGTGCTACTATGGATGAGGAATATTCAGCTTTGGCTGAAAATGGCACATGGGATTTGCTACAGTTGCTTGAGGGCAAAACACCTATTGGCTGCAAGTGGGTGTATAAGGTAAAATGTAAATCAGATGGATCATTGGAAAGATACAAGGCCAGGCTGGTTGCAAAAGGGTATGCGCAGCAGTATGGTCTTGATTATGAGGAGTCTTTCAGCCCTGTAGCAAAGATGGCTACAGTTAGAACTGTGATTGCTTTGGCAGCAGCTAGAGGCTGGAAACTATGGCAGATGGACGTAAAGAATGCCTTTCTGAATGGAGAGTTATATGAAGAAGTTTACATGGAATAGCCTGAAGGCTATGTGCATCCAGAATTTCCAGCACATGTATGCTGGCTGAAAAAGGCATTATATGGGTTGAAACAGGCACCTAGAGCATGGAATGCTCGCATCAGCAGTTATTTGCAGCAACATGGTTTTCGATTGGGTGATATTGATCACAGTTTGTTTGTGAAGAAGACAAATCGTGGCTATGTATTCCTAGTTGTCTATTATGTTGATGACTTGATCATTACAGGAGATGATGAAAGTGGGATTGCTGAAGTAAAGACATGTTTACAGGCTGGGTTTAAGGTCAAGGACCTAGGAGAGCTGAAATATTTTTTGGGGATTGAGGTTGTCTCTACACCTCAAGGCATATGGCTGCTACATAAGTAGTATGCTCAAGACATGTTATAGAAATATGGTATGGTTGATTGCAAGCCTATGGATACGCCTTTAGAGCAGAATGTCAAGCTGTAGATTGATGTTGGGACAGAGATTGAGAATGTTACCATGTACAGACAGATGGTAGGCAGCTTGATCTATCTCACGATCACTAGACCTTACTTGAGTTATGCTGTGGGACTGATCAGTCAGTTCATGCAGAAGCCTCGCAAACCACACTTGGATGGAGTCAAGAGAATTCTGAGATATGTAAAGAGTACCATAGATCATGGGCTATTTTATGCATATGGGAAACCCCTTGACTTGATGGGGTATACTGATGCTGACTGGGCTGGTTGCACTTATGATAGGAGGTCAACCAGCGGCTATGCATTTGGATTGGGTAGTAGCATGATCAGTTGGCAGAGTAAGAAACAACCTACATTTGCACTGTCTAGTATGAAAGCAGAGTATCGTGGTGCAGCCTTAGCGGCCTGTGAAGCTATGTGGTTATTACAGAAGTTGTTGAATGACTTGGGAATACACTTGGACAGCAAAGTAAGGCTGTACTGTGATAATTTAAGCAGTGTGATGTTAGCAAGTAATCCTGTTTATAATGCAAGATCGAAACACATTGAGGTTCACTACCATTTCATCAGGGAAATGGTTTTAGCAGATCAGATTGACTTGAAGCATGTGAAGACTGAAGACCAGGTAGCAGACATCTTTACCAAATCACTTGGTAAAGATAAGTTCATTCACTTTAGACAGCTACTTGGAGTGATGCAGATGGTTTGAGTTTTTGGTTTGAGCTTGAGGGGGAGTGTTAGAAATCAAGCTCCACCTGTCAGTTTGTCTTGGTGTGTAATCGACATCTGTGACAGCTACTGTGTACAGATGTCTCCATGTGACTACATTAAATAAGTCGGGTTAGTAGTTAGTCAGTGACTTGACTAGAGTTAGTCAGTCTAGTCAGTCTAGTTTACTTTATATTGTATTGGGTGGTTTACTGTTATTTAGCATAATGAAGAAAAGACATTGAGAGCCTGAAGGCTCATGGATATGGTGTTTTTCCATGTCTCTCTCTCTCTCTCTCTCTCTCTCTCTCTCTCATCTTTGAACAGATGAGCTAGGAGATCCACCCTCAGTTGGTTAGTGCTCTGCACATAAGTAGAAGTTGTATTATGACATTGATTCAGGACTACAGAATCAATCATTGAGTGCCATGAATTGTCAGGGCAAGTAGCCACTTTTGAGGAATAACACTAGAACATGTCATCTATCCTCAACTCCAAATAGTTGACATACAAAACAGCTTGCAAAACCACATCCCCCACATATCAAGCCATATCTACATCATCTAAAATCAATAGATCACCTCATAGATACATATAAGACAGCAACATGGTATCTGTCATCACAAAATCTTCAAACACCATATGGACCACTTCGGTCAGCAAATCAAGAGACCAAGCCCCACTCCAACCATCCTCTAGAAGAGGAGATCCATCATTGAAAGCTTCATATAGAAGGCCAACTTCTGCAACTGATAGTGGACAAAGAAAGAATGGTTTGGAGGAACATACATCTGAAAGTGCTAAAATGCAGACCATAACAAATCCATCCTGGACTGTAATCTTTCCACTTTATCTTGAAACAAGGGACACAATGTGGCCTGTCTCTAGAGAACTGCCAAGACCTGCTTAGAGATAGAGGGAATAATAGGAACATTGGGGCTTGGAGGAACAGACCGTGACTGCGTCAATTGGTCTTGCAACTACTTAATTTGGGAAGCTTGTGATTCCATTGTATTACGAGTAGTCTGTAAAGCGGACGGTTTTGTATCTAAAAGAGTCTAAAACTCTTGAGCTTCTTTGGACATTTTCTCTTTCTCCTCTGAGACTCTAGTGACCTCTGACTGAGCTTCTGCTAATTGAATCTTCAAAGAAGATATTTCTTCTCTCTGGGTCTCAATCATTTGTGTTTGCTGCTCCATCTACTTTAACAGATCAGCAAGTGTGTCTTTAGCAGAGGCTAACTATGTAGAGTTGCCTTATGCAACTGGTTTTTGGACTGCATCAGTTCTTCACAGAAAGAAGCATACAACTATTGAACACAAGCTGTTACTGAAAGTTCAGTCAAACTCTAGATGTCATTACAAAGGAATGGAATAGCATCTCCTGACACTAAACTGTTCAGTGAAGGGACTGATATTTCTAAAGAACCCTCTCTATGTGCCCTGAATAAATTGTTACATGTGAGGTAAGCAGGGAGGTCACTGCCAGATGTAGCAGGAATTATGACTGAAGGAATGACTGAGGAAGTTTTATCTGCCACACACTTCAAGCGCTTCCACTGAATGACCAATGGAGGAGGGGAATCAAGATCCTCTATGTCAATAGGTTTTGACTCTTCTGAAGGTGTAGGGGGAGGAACTGGATCAGATGGAGGAGGTGGTAGCACACCCTTTTTAAGGCCTGAGTATGTCAAGAAAGCATATAAGTAGGAACCATAAGTGACATTTGTGACATTTCCTCTGGTTACTTTGACAAAATGTTGGTCCATCTTCGTAAGCAGGTAAGTACTCCAATCAATGGCCACCCATTTTAACACCATCCTAGAAGCTGTAAAGAGTTATTTGGACAAATAATGGGATGGTGTTTTGGCAGGCATAAACCTGTCTTAGAGGAATTGGCAGACTAACTTCCAAAGAAGATCAGTGATCATGGAAAAAGATACTCCTGAAGTGTTTATCACTTTCTTGACATCCAGAATCTCTTTGGTCTGCTTCTGTAACAGCTTGAAAATCTCATCATTGGAGAATAATTGTCTGGCTGTAACAAAGGGCTCTCCTTTATAGGGAAGAGACAAAGCCTTCCCTAACCCTCGGGGTGTCAACACCATGGAAGTACCATGAACCAGGCCCGACTTCTTACTGTATGATGCAAGAAACTCATCACACAGGGATGGATCATCTGGAATCAATGGGAATGAAACAACCACTAAAGTCACAAGTCCTGCTTTTGCTATAGGCTCAAAAGCCAGTAGAGAAGAATAATCCCTACTGATCAATGGGACATACTGGATAGGAGGAGAAGCATGAGGTGCCATTTAGATGGAAAACACACGCCACAAACAGAGACAATCACAAAGAATACCTGCAAAACAACCAAAATAGCTATAAAAAAGAAATCAATCAAAAGAAGGACACACACAGACGTAGCCAACCAATTTACCACCCCAAACAACCCATAAACTAGAAAAAATTCAGCATGACCTCTACACATATGCGACTGAAAACTTCATGCGATGCAATAAGCAAGCACCCAAAACCCCGTATCAGGCAAAAAAAGAGAGAAAAAAAACTACAAACCGCACCCGTAATCATAGCATATAAGCAAACCATAATACCATTAAAAACCTAATCAGGACCTGACCATAACCTTGACCAACAATTTCAGCTAAGAGGACTTTACGTGCCCATCCCACGAAGCGTGTTTATTCAAAAATGAAAAAAAAAGTGCAGTGAGGGGAAATAGTTTTAATGAAGGGTGCATTTTAAGAAATTATTAACAATGGGTGACATTTTATTAAGTTATAAACCTTAATAAGAAAACGGCGGTTCCTTCTTAAAATTCTAATTATAATCGGGTGAAGCAGTGCTTTATCGAAACCCTGACTACGATTCCCAGATTGAGGTCTCTAAATGCAAATTTATTAATTAAAAATTAATGGTGATGTGGAGCACTTTTTTTACCAGCGCGTGTTTTTTTGTGATGGCTGGTTCATTTTTAATAAAAATTAAGGTGCCTCTTAAGCGCACGTAGCCCGTGCAAAGTGAACGGCTGGTTGATTTTTAATTATTAGAAATTGTGTGTTTAGCGCGAACGTGCAAAGGACAAGTATTTGAATAAAGTTAACTTTAAAAATTAATTGTGGTTAAGGGATGATGAAAATGAACAAAGCTCAAAAAGGGGTACATGCAAAGGATTGAATGCGCACAGAGTAGTCTCCAAATGCAAGGAATCCAGTAAAAAAAAAACAAATACTACTGATTGGAAAAATAAAGCACCTTAGTGTGTTTTTGTTATTTTGATATTTATTTTTTGAAAATTCATTTATTTGTTTATTTTTGTTTCTATTTTTTTTAAATTTGTATTTTAGGTGTGTTTGTATTTTGTATAGTGTTTGGTTGTGTTTGTTTGTTTTGTTATTTTTGTTATTTTTCTGTTTTTTAAAAATAATTAAATCGGGATATATGACACAAGAATATGTTGTGAATTGTAAGGGTGAAATTTCAACAATCCAACAAGTGTCAACAATGTGTTTTAATTTATCCATGATTTTTCAATTGATTTTTGAAATTTATAATGAATTTTCATGAGGTGAAGTATTGAATTTAGGATTTTGGCTTCAAATAATAAATTTTCAATTTATGAAAATATTTTCAATTGAGAAATTATTGGCAAAAGGAGCAAGGGGATTTGTGGAAATTTGTGGAATTTTTTTGGATTTATTTTTGAAATTTTACCAATTTTTAATGAATTTTACTCATTTTGCATGTATTTTTGAAGAAATTTTCAAATTTTAAATTTTTTTGCAAATTTTTTTCTCGAATTTTCACTTTAAAAAATATTCCAAATAATTTCAACAATGTTAGAAATTTTTAGAATTTTTTTTATAATTTTTTAATTTTAAATAGATTTTAATGAATTTTAAAATGTTTTAGGTGTTTTATATTTATTTTTATGTATTTTTCGGGTTTGGAAATTAAAAGGCGGTACCCGAGCTGCGTGTGAACAATGGAGGATGACTGGGTGTGAATGGTTGACTGCAACACTCCACCGCATGGACGAATCGAAAACATGTCCTCGCGCGTGGATGCCTGCTAACAGCTCATGAACACGTGCACGTGCGACAAAGGAATAAAGGAGGAATAGGGGCAAAGGGGCAAAAACGGGGGCTACATGGGAAAACAGTGGTTAGAAGAAAGGTAAGTTGGTTAGGGTAGTAACCTAAATGACTTAGGGAAAGATAGTAAGTTAAGGCAAGGAGATTAAGTTAGTAAGGTAAGTAAATTAGGTGAAGTTGGTAAGTTAAGGCAGTTAAGTTAAGTTAGTAATTTAAGTCAATGAAAGCAAGTTAGTAATTTAAGTCAATTAAAGCAAGTTAGTGATTTAAGTCAATTAAATTAATGGAGTGTGTTAAATCAATGAGATTAAGGGAGGGTAACCAGGGAGACTAACCAGGGAGAGGCGGAGGTGGAGAAGAGAAGGGGGAGAGGAGGTGGTGGAGGGGAGGAGGTGGAGGTAGAGAAGAGGAGGTGGAGGGGAGGAGGCGGGCGGCGGGGGAGAAGAAAGGAGGGGAGGAGGTGGAGGTTGCAGCAGAGGAGAGGTGGAGGGACAGGAGGCGCTGCTACTGCTGGATTTGGCGCTAGTAGTGGAGGATGGGGAATTGTTGGATGGATAAGACGGGAGGAGGCGCGAGTGGGATAGCAAGAGGAGGGGCAGCTGCTGTGGCTGCAGAGGCAGCAGTAGAAGCAGGATGCGACGACGGCGGAGGGGGAGGGGCACCCACGATGGAGGGAGGAGAGAGGATGTGGAGGAGGGGGAGGAGAAGTAGCGTGGGAGGAGCAGCGGGAGAACGAGGAGGGAGAGGGACAGGGCAAGCAAGGAGAAGAGGAAGGACGAAGAGGAAGGAGGAAGCGTGCAGGTAACCGTAGGATTTTTTTAAATTTGTTTAAAAAATTTATTATTATGGTTTTTTTAATTGGTTTTGTTGTGTTTGGTGCTTTTTTGTGTGATTTATGTGTGTTTGTTTTTTGTGAGGTGTGTTCTTGTTGTTGTTTTTTTTTTCTTGTTTTTTTTTGTGATTTAAATGTGGGTTGGTGTTTTTATTTTTTTTGTTTTTGTTTTTTTTTTGGTTAAAATTATGTGGGTTTGTTTTGTTTTGTTTTTTTTTTTTGGTGTTTTTTGTTTTTCATTAATGGAGGTTTTTGTTTTATTAAAGGTGGATTTTTTTTGTTTGTTTTTTTGTGTTAAATGATTGGTTGTTTATGGGGTGGTGTGGTTGTGTTTTTTTTTTATAAATAAAAATAAATTGGTTATGAGTGTGAAAAAGGAACGCATGTGCGAGGTGGGGGTAAATTTTTTTTTTTGCAATGACGGGATCAAACGAGGTAGGGATGGTGACACACAAGCCACAGACGCCACGGGGGCGTCTCGAGGCGCTTAAAACAAAAAACAGGTGCATTCACGCGTAACATGAGAAACGTGGCCACACGACAAAAATGAATAAAAATTAATAAAACCCAAACCGTTCATTTGGATCGAAAAATCATAAAAAGGAAAAATGTGCCAGTAGACGAGGGGAATATGATAGAAAAATGTGACACGGGTTCCGGGGAAAAATCAGGGTGTTCACATGAGAAAAACACAAAAAACAAGCCCGAAAACACTTACGTGCATTAATAACGGAAAATCCGCACATCAAAACGAAGTGCGGAAAGAAGGAAAGCTTGGCAGAACAATGTGTCCAACAACTTATCATGAAAAAACATAGTTCCGATTGAGATATGACGCGTTCACATGGGAAAAACCCCAAAAACGGACCCGAAAATGGACTCGAAAATGAATAGGAAAGGATCCGTGCACCGGAATAGAGGATAGTAAAAAGGAAAAATGTCCAAAAGAAAGGGATTCATAGGGCTAATGCATCAAAACTCCGTTTGGGGGAGATTAGGAAGGGTTCACATGGAAAAAACACAAAAAACGCAGCCAAAAACACTCAAAAAATTTAATAAATAAAAATACGGCAATCGGAAGAGGGGGGAGGAAAAAGGAAAAAGTGGGAGAAAGGCTAATGGGACACGGTTGTCAAGTTAAACTAGAATTTCGGTGCAAATAGGACAGGTTCACATGGAAAAATGTGAAAAATAGGCATGAAAAGGGCCCGAAAATCCATAAAATTTAATACGGACCAACCGTGCATCGGAATGACACGGAGTAAAAAGAAAAAAATTCAGAGGGAATCATTAGGACATGGCTAGCATATCAAATCAAGGTTCCAAAGCAATGACAATACTTTCACATGGAAAACCATCCAATTTACGGGAATTACTTCAAAAATTAATAACTTTAGAACCGTCTGTCGGAACAGGGGTTGGTAAAAAGGAAAAATGGGCAGTTCAAAGGGATGAATAGGACGATAAGGGTGGATGTGATTCTCAGTGAATGCAGGGTGCATTCGTATGAAAAAATCACAAAACAAAGGATAAAGGCAAACGTTCAAGGAACAACCCCGGAGACACGGTGAAATAGAATGAAAGAGTGGGGAAGGGACCCCATCAGGGTAAAATGAAGTCATGGCGTAGATGCATGATCATAGCAGGGTATATGCATAGGGGGATGCAACATAGACGTGCAGGGATGCGTCCCCACACTTAAAACCTTAGCAAGAAGGGTACATCGAACATCAAGGACCTAAGACCACACATCAAACCAACCACAAATGTCCCCACACTTAAGACATGACCGTCATTGAGAAACACAAGGTGTAGGGTTAGAAAAACTTGGCCCATAATACTGTCGAGGAGGAATGTCGATGATCGACGTTGCGTCTTGTGTCATTATCGGTTGCAAGAAGTAACAAGGTGTCTTCACAGCACACGTCCTTCGTGGTAGGGACTACATGACAACACCCAAGGAGGTAGCTGGTTGAAGGAATTGCATGAAATTCGTCGATGACGAGGGATATTGCACTCAACTCACGAGCACTCAAATGGAATGAAAGAGCAGTCACTCGCCCCATTACTAACATCACTCGAGGAAATAATGATGGAAACGCAGCTCTCACACCTGGTTGAGGAATTGACAAGGAAATGGTGTAGAGAGATTATGCCAAGGTGCACAATTAATGGTGCATCAGTGCGTCCAACCCCCGTCTGGCATAGGTGCAAGTAGGAAGGCCAGGGAGCCTTACAGTGTAGTGTACAAAACATAATGATGTATCCTATGCTGATGGCAGAGACCCAACCCAATAGGTGCATAGGAAAACGAGAACTTACCAGACTCCAATTGTCGTAATATCCCTTAATCCTTACCTCTCAATTAATTTGATTGAAGAAACTCCAGTCACACTCAGCCCACCCTTTGTCTCACGCTCTGTTGATAGATACAGAGAGCAGCCCATTCCTAAAACCCATTGATGTAATCCTCACCGTCACTTGTGCAGAGGTTGCGCCTTGTGCGCATTTGATTTTGCAATTTTGCATCCTGCCCTGTGCCGGCATACAGTGCAAGAAGGAAGGCCAGGGAGCCTTATGGTGCAGTGCACAGGACAGATCGTGCATTGTGCATTGAGAGGTCCATCCTGCACGTGCAACACTCCATTCACACATCGCACCTCTCATTTGATTTGAAGGGAAAAACTGGTCACTCATCCCACCCTCTATCTCACTCGCTGATAGATATAGAGAGCAGCCCATACTCACGTCCCCATCTTGTTAAGATGAAAGCTCGCATCACTCAAGGGGTTGGTGATGAAGATCATGTCGGCTGTTGTTGTCATCAGGATTTTAAGACAGTGCACCATGGGAGGTGGCTTCAAATTACTTGCTGAAAAGGGTCTACTGGTGAGTCAACTATCTTGAACTGCGGGGTGTGACCACCTTTTCCACAGTCAGCTTCCCGCCCAAGGGTGTTTCCACCTTTTCTTGGAACGAGGTCTGTTATGACAAGGAATTTCTTCATTTTCTCCCATAACAGTTTTATTTGTTGGTTTTCTTTCTTTTCTTTTTCCTTTTTTTTAAAAAATAAAAAAAGGAAGAGAAATGTAGAAATACCATGTGTCAGGACCAACCTCACCACCGTTGTTGGATCAGACGAAAAGAGAACAAGGTTGGGTTGAGATGTTTCTGCGAGAGATTAGTAGAACGAGACCACCTCATGAGGAGAATCATAAGGGCTATCAGAAGCACAACGAGAAAGACAGTGCAACGCCCAAAAGGGGGAGGGTAGGTCAACTGTGATTGTCAAGATCCCCAGGGAGGGAAGTACACCTTCAGACGATAGCCATTGATCAGGAAGGGATTAGCAGAGGCATCAATGGTTTGTACCTGAACGGAGCCGTTAGGATTGATAGCAAGTACCTTGTATGGGCCCATCCACCGTTGTTGAAGCTTGCTAGGAAACTTGCCAAATCTCGAATCATAGGCCAGTACAAGATCACCTTCTTTGAACTCCTTGTGCTTGATGAAACTAACATGATAGGCCTTATGTCGCACTTGAGTAGTTTCTATACACTATAGGACCATCTACCAAATCTCATCCAAGCATTCCAAGTGTAGGAGACAGCATTGCAGTGGCTCATTATCTCCCAAGCATTCTTTAACTGCCACTCGCAAAGAGGGCAATTCCAGTTCAACAGGGAAGACGACTTCTATACCATACACTAGCTGGAAAGGGGTCTGTCCTATAGTTGTCTAATGAGAGGTTCTATATGCTCAGAGGGCCTCTATAAGTTGATCGTCCTAGTCACGATGATGTGCGGCAATCGTTCTTGTCAGAATCAAGCAAAGGATGCGATTGGTGACTTCAACTTGGCCATTGGCTCTGGGGTAATAAGGAGTGGACTTGCGATGGCGGATCTTATACAGTTCTATCAGCTCCTCCATAATTTTGTTAAGGAAATGAGTACCTCTGTCACTTACCAGCTCGAGGGGACTGCCAAAATGGGTGATAATATTATCGTACATGAACATGTACGCTGTTACCATCGTCCCGCTTCAAGGCTTTAGCTTCACACCACTTCTGACATAATCCGTACATACTAAGATGTATCTGTTCTACTTCCGTTTGGTGGGTGGATCAACGGGACTCAGAAAATCAATCCCATACTTCTCGAACGGCTTTAGGGGAAGAATAGGTTGCAATGGCATGGCACTTGTTTTGGTGGGTTTCCCCATTCGCTGACAAGCATAACATCTCTTACAATGATCATATGCATCCTTGTGGAGGGTCAGCCACCAATATCCTGCTAACAGAGCCTTCCTGGCTGTCGCTTCTCCTGCGAAGTGTCCATCACATGGTTTTTCATGGCATGCTTTCAATACTATGACGATTTCATCCCTTGCAACACATCTTCGCATCACTTCATCTTTGCCTCTCTTGTACAGTGCACCGCCTAGTAAGGTGTAGGGGGCTGATTCTAACAAAAGCTTCTTCTTCTCACGGCTTGAGATGCCAGGAGGATACTATTGAGTTGCCAAGAGGTTGGCTATGTCTGCATACCAGGGAGTAATTGTTTCAACTAGAAACAAAGAAGCATCAAGAAGGTCTAGATCATCATGTTCCTCTACTTCTGTTTGAGGGATCCGTGACAGATGATCAGCTAGGGCATGGAAACGGCAGGCTTAGTGACCACTTCAAAGTCGAACTCGTGGAATAGGAGTAACCATCTCATCAGTCGTCCTTTAACATTTGCTTTGTTCATCAGGAAGGGCAAGGCTTCATGATCCACATAGAACTTGAAATGCGTTGACAATAGATAGTGTTGAAACTTCTCCAGTGCAAACACCATTGCCAAGCATTCAAGCTCTGTCATTGTGTAGTTCCATTCCCTATCAGTGACCTTTCGGCTTGCATAATAAATTGGTTGATCTAATTTAGAGGGGCCCTTTTGACATAGCACATCACCTATCCCTTCAACTAGTGCATTTGTGTGCACATGGAACTCCTTCGTCCAATCAAGAGGTTGTAAGATAGGTGCTTGGATAAGGCACTGCTTTAGGGTATTAAAGGCCTCTTCATAGTCATCAGTCCAAAGGAAATCAGTATCTTTCCTTAGGAGCTTGTGTAGAGGGGCTGCCTTAGTTGCAAAATGTGCAATAAATCTTCTGTAGTAGCCCACATGGCCAAGAAATCCCCTCAATTGCTTGAGGTTTGTTGGTGCTATCAAGGCGGCAATCTTTTCAATCTTCACCGAGTCTGTTGCAATCCCTTGTGCCATGACAATATGGCCCAGCAAAACTCCTAATGAGACACCAAAGACACATTTGTCGGGGTTGAGAGAAATCCCATACTCTCGGCATCTGTCAAAACATTGCTTTAGGTGTCCCCACTGCTCACGGATCAAACTATAGACACAAAAGTCATCAAGATGCACCTCAATGAAATTATGAAGATGATTCTGGAAGGTAGCCATCATTACTCGTTGGAAGGTGGCAGGAGCATTACAGAGCCCAAATGGCATCACTCTATAGGCATAGGTCCCCCATTCTGTGGTGAAGATTGTTTTAGATTGGTTCTCTTCTACAATTTGGACTTGGTTATATCCGTTAAATCCATCCAAGAGGGAATACAACTCATGGCTTGCCACTGTGTCCAACAGTCGGTCTGTAAAAGGGATAGGAAAATTATCCTTCTTCATCTTCAAATTAAGCTTTCGAAAGTCCACACATATTCTTCGTTCTTCTTGGGTACTACCACAATGGGCGAAACCCATTCACTGTTAGCCACGAGATAAATGAACTCGGTTTCAAGAAGTTTCAATAATTCAGCCTTCACTAGAGCAGCGTAATTAGGATTCATACGTCTTTATCTTTATCTTATAGGTTTGGCATCGGGCTCTAAGTCAATGTGATGTTGACATACTGTGGATCAATCCCCTTTAGGTCTTTGTATGACCAAGCAAACACGTTTAAGTTCTCTTTTAGTAGGTATCGCACAACCACTAGTTCTTCTTTTGGAAGATTGAGGCCCACTTTTAGGTGACGTTCGGTACCGTCAGTATCCAAGAATGTTACTTGCATTTCACCTTCCACTTTGCAGATAAATGTCCCACGGATTGCTTCTGGATAGAGGTCTGACTCTTTCAAGAGTGTAGTATCCTCGTCTGATGTTCCATTAGAACCAGTGTCCTCCTTCTAAACAGATGACTCATTTGTCTGTTGAGGTTGCTCGAAGGGTATCAGAGCTTTTCTTGCTTCTGTGTAAGTGGTAATTTCTTCTAGACTTAGGTATTCATCTTCAGAGGATACGTCCAGGAATGTCACATAGGACGGACCTTCTAGGGGTTGTGGCTCTGAGGGCTTTGGCTTCTGTTGACAAGGGGCATCATCATTATTTTTTCTCTGGACTAAACAATCAGGGCGATATGAGCCACTGGTGAACTTAATTTTTATGCTTTTAATCCATTGCTTATACAGATTCTGCATACTTTGTGGTCCATTGGCCAACCCAAATGGAACCATGGTCATTTCATCTAGCACCCTGAGATCTTCGGCCTCTGAAGTCTTTGTAGGGATATCAACAAGTTCATTCGTTATCAGAGGAAATTCTTCATCTACACTTTCATAACCTGCTTTATTTTCTTCCTCATCATTTTCATCCTCTACCTCTAAAGGCTCTGTCTCTGCTTGTGTAGAGGCTCTATAGGAGAAGAACAGATCTTCTACCTCTGTATCTGCTTCTGCTTCTGCTTCTGTCTCTGTTTCTGCTCTATCTCTGTTCTGCATCTGCTCTATCTCTGTATCTGTTATTGTCTCTATATCTGTTATTGTCTTTGTGACTGTTTCTATTACTACTTCTGTGACTGTCTTTGGCTCGGTCTCTGCTTTGTATCTATTCTGTCCCTGTAATTGTCATGTAACAAGGAGAACAGTACATCCATGCTTCTATTTTACTGTTAGAGGTGATTTCAAAAGTCAATTCAAGTTTAGGCAAGAGGTATTCTCCCATGGACAAGGACTTTGCTTCCCTTGGTAGTTGGCTTACAGTGCCCACTGTTAGGGATTGTGCCTCTATTTTCTTGGGAAATATCTGTTTAATAGCCTCTTCACCTCGTGATGTACCATCTGTTACCTTGTTGGAGGAGTCAATTATGACTTCAATGGATGTGGATTCATTGCCTTTTTATGATCCATACAACTTTAACACCACTTTGTTGGGTCCTCTACCTAAGGTTAGGGTTCCTTTGAACCAGTCCGTCCTGGCTCTCACTTCAAAAAGCCAAGATCTTCCCAATAGTAGAGGGTATGAAGTCGCATAAGAATTTGGTTTGACCACCAAATATTTCAGCCAATAGTCTCTTCCTACAAGGGTTGTTTTTATGTATGGGAGGATGCCCAATGGTTTAATTCTGCTTTGGTCTGCTAATATGATAAGCCACTGTGTAGGTTGAATTCCTGGCAACCCTAAGTCCTTCATTGTCACATTCATCATTATGTTTACTGATGAGCCTCCATCAATCAATGCATCTGAAATAAAGCATCCTTCTATCCATACACTAATCTCTGAGGTTCCAGGATCTAGGAAGGCATTAGTCACATCTACTTCCTTTACAGGCTCCGGGGCCTTATTGGTCTTGGTCGCTATTGAAGGAGTGATCCTTAGTCCACGTCTTCTTGTCAAGATGCTTTTAAATCTCTTTCGACAACTGAGAGACAACATTAATAGCTATCGGAATGTTAGGTTTGGTTTAAAAGTGTCTAGGTCTTTGACCAAGTCATAATCTTTGATAGGATCCACAGGCTTCTCCAGCCGGCTGGGGAATGGGGCTAGACCCATCTTCATCTTTTATTTTTATTCTAATAATTGCAGCATCGGCACTTCCTCTATTTCTGGAAGTGCTTTTGTCTCATCTATCTCCTGGACCTCTGGTTCTGTTTTGGGGACTGTCTCTGTAACTGTCTGTGGCACTACAGTGCTCTGTACTGTACTGTTCTGTTCTGTACTGCTCTGTCCCTCTGTTGGCAAGTTGAAATTCATAGTCTTGGCATGAGTGTTATTCTCATTCTGAACAAGTGGTTCCTTCTTCTTGGCATGCGTGACAGCGGCAACTTCCAACTCTACCAAATTGGAGGCAGGCTCTTGTACCTTCTGTTGGCTATCAGTGGCATTAGCCTTTATAGGGGCTGGACTTCGACAGTCCTTTGTAGTGTGGCCTTCTCCTTTGCATCGGCTGCATAAGGGCTTGTAATCCACAGATCGTCTAGGGTTTTGACAATTTAGGGAGATATGACCCTTCTCTCTACACCTATAACATTCCACCTCTGATCTTTCACCATCGCCAGACTGTCGTCCTTTGTAACTTTGAGAGGGAAACCTCCTTGGACTGAAATTAGGACCAAACTCCCTAGGCTTTGGTCCAATATCTTGTGTTGTCATTTTGGATTCTAGCAAGTTGAATTGTGCATTTTCATCCTTCTGTCTTCGTTCATGTATCTCTTTTAGAGAGCAAATATCCTCTCTATGGTTCTTCCACAAACAGTAGGAACAGAAGGCTCCCAGAATGGTTGGTTTTCGGGTACATTCAGTGGCTAAATGTCCTGCTTGATGACATTTTTCGTAGCATGTATTAGAGCACATCACATCTCTTATAGGTCCCCCAGAAGTGGATGTATTGGCGGTATTCACCTTCATCGTTTGTAGCTGCTCTGTAATCACATCTAGAAGCTCTTTCTTGATACTTGCAACTGAGTTGGATAAATAGTCCTTCAGATTTTCACCTCCTGAAGTACTTGTAGTAGGGTTTTGGAAAGCTTCTATAATTACTGCATACACTGGTTGGGTTGATCCAGAAGGTCCTCTATTTTGGTTTTGATTCAGAGCTCCTGTTGAGACTTGGGGTTGTTGATTCCAGTTGGTAGGATTCCACTATTGTTGAGTCGCCATTGGAGGAACTGTTTGAGGCCACTATTGTTGTGGTTGAACCATCATTTGTGGAACTGTCGTCTGCGGTGCCCACAATGGGTTAGGTGCATTATACACTGTGGCACTGTTTGCATATGGGAATAAGGATAGGGAATTGTCCCTGGGACTGCATTTGGGGGGTATACCATTCCTGGCATGGAAGGACAGCCTTGCTTCAACTTCGTCATACAATCTTGCACCTTCCATTGCAGCTTGCGGATTGAATGGTCTTCTCAATTCCACAAACTTGCAAAATTCTGATTGTAGAGCTTTGAGAAACACTCCTTTCTGGATTCCTTCATCCAAATGAGGGTTAGTCCATCTCTTCAGGATGGATTCCATTCGCGAGACATAAGCTTCTACTCTTTCTCCAGATGACTGACTTAGGTTCATGAACTCCTCTCGCATCCGCTCTTCAAAACCTTCACGCCTAAATTTAGTGAGAAAGGCCAACTTCACGTTGTCCCATGTGCCAAAACTTCATGTTGCTTGTCTCTCATATCACTCAAACATCGTGCCCTTGAAAGTGGCAGGGAATATTGCTAACCAATACTCAGGGCTTCTGGCATTGTTAGCCACACATGCTACCATGAACTCTGCTACATGAAGATCAGGGTCTTCATCGTACTCTCCCTTAAAAACTGGCAATGGGACTACATTTGCTGGCCTATCATCAATATTTCTAGGATGAATTTGACTAGGAAGGGGACCTTGAGTCGCCATGGGGACTTCTATAAAGAGTGCTTTTAGGGCGTCAAAGGAAGCTTCCGCTACGAGCTCGTTCTCAACTTTGATGTTTGCCTTCTCTCTTCTCACATACCTCTGGACTTGTTCTAATGCTTGCCTCTTGATTGTGTCATTCATCAGGGGGTTCACTGGCCAACATCTCTCTTCTCACGTATCTCTAGGGGATTTTCTGGCCAACATCTCCTCTACTTTCTTCTTTTCACGTATTTTTGCCTTCTCTCTTATCACATATCAAGAGGCAAGCGTTAGAATGAGTCCAGAGGAGATGTTGGCTAGAGAATCTCCTCTACTTCCTTCTTTTCAACATCTCTGAATTCGGCTTTCAAACCACTACAGAGGGGGAGATATTTCATTCTGAAAGTATCAAAACTCATTCTTCTTAGGATCATTGTTGTGCCCTTATAATAATGCCAGCTTCTGAGGGTTTCAACAGTGTATGTTGTGAAAAACACTCTATCTACCAACTTCGAGTGGGTTGCTAATTGGAAAAACAGAAGATTGTCAGTGCACCAAGCATCCCATGTATCTTGCTGTTGAGCATCCACGAACAAATTCCAACTCTTTTCCTTCTTGTTTTTGTGAACCTCAACAGACCACGACTCGTGAAGCTTCTTCACAATCTCCCACTTGATGATGTCTGGAAACTTCTCAATGAATGCCAAATCTTCCATGGATGGTCATTCTCTCTGTTTCTACTCTTCCCAAACAATTTGCCACCAAGTTGTAAGTTTTTGTTGCTTCAACAGGAAGAGAAAACCGTCTACCACATAGAGCATGCATCATGATGGTAATATGTTTCCGCCATTGTGGGATGAACTTCTTGTAGAAAGTGGCTTTGATAATGAGAATCTCCAACTCTTCAGTGGAGGAAGGAACTTTGCAAACATCCATTCAATTCTTATCTCCTTGGAAATGCCATTTCCTTCATTTTCAGTCTCTTCTAATGCTTGTTGATGGCAAATTTCCCCAGTTGTGCACCAAAAACATGGAGCCCCAAGAGGAACACCAAAGAAAAGGGGATTCTATTGCAAGAAAATCTATCTTGTAACATCAACAAGCTTTTATTTCATTATTTTGATCATCAAAATTAAAAAAATAGCAAATCTTTACACAGCATCATAGTAAATATTTCCCATGGATTTGATAGAATCAATCATAATCTTCAATATCTTCATAGAATTCTTCAATAGAACAATGAACATAGAAGAATACATCATTTTTTAATGGAAATCAATCACATAGTATTCATCTTCAATGTCTTTATAGTTCTCTCTCTCAATCTCTCATATACAGTTACAGTGTTTTGATAGAATTGACTATCTCTCTCTCTCTCTCTCTCTCTCTCTCTCTCTCTCTCTCTCTCTCTCTCTCTCTCTCTCTCTCTCTCTCTCTCTCTCTCTCTCTCTCTCTCTCTCTCTCTCTCAATAATACATCATATCCTCACTACAATACTCAATAATAACTCTCAATAATCCTTCTTAGGTTGTGGATGCACCTCCCAAGAGGTATTTCTATTGTGAAAAGGCACTAGAGCCACTACAATGTCTCTTCATAGCTCACTACTGTCACTTTCACCCCAATCTTCTCTTCAGTCTTCAGTAGCTGCTTCTTCCATTTGTTTTAGCTCTTTTGAACTTAGATTCATCCTTTCCAAAAGTTATAAAACTTTCCCAAAGTCACACATACATTTTACAGAACACTTACAAAAGATCTATAGAACAGTACATTACAGTACCAGAGTAGATACAGAACAGTTATAGAGCAGAGACAGAGGCTCTATAGGAGGTTTACAAGGGGTTACAAAAGGTCATCAAAACCTCATAACTCATACTAAAATCATTCCAAACTATCAAAAACTATTCAATAAGCTTCCAAAAGATCTCAATCTTTATCAATCATCAATCCATGCTTCATAGAGAAGAAAATCAAAACAAAATAGAAGCTATACAAAAGGTATACAGAACCAATCAAAACCTCAACAGAACCTATCAGAACATCACAGAGCTTCATATCTCTACTAAAAATCATAATGAGCTTTCAAAACATAATCAATATCATCCAAAACACTCTGAAACAATTCCATTATCAACCATACATCACTCTAAATCCATCAAAAATCAATCATTCAGTCCTCAAAAACAACAAAAATCAGTCAAAAATTCAGTCTTTTTCCACTCTCAACAACAGCTTCTCGGGCTACAATCAAGTGTGAGTACAGTCCAACGATAGGCATAAGACATCCTTCACTACAGAGTGGGGGGGTATTTGCCTACATCGTCATGCCCTTTGGGCTAATGAACGCACCCACAACCTTCCAATGCCTTATGTGTACAATCTTCAAAGACATGCTCAGACGAGCTAGAGGTGTTTGTGGATGATCTATGAGTACACTCTAGTTGGGCGAAACACTTAGAGAAACTATGGGAAGTCTTTGAGCGGTGTCGACTTTATAATCTCTTGTTGAATCTCCTGAAGTGTCAATTTTGGGTGAAACACGGATGCATCCTAGGGCACATGGTGTCCAAGAATGGCATCGCCATTGATTTCTCAAAGATCAGGGTTATTGTCAACTTGCCACCACCCAACAATTATAAGGGTGTTCAATGTTTCTTAGGTCACACAGGGTACTATCAGCGCTTTGTACTAAATTATGCACTAATCGCAAGACTAGTATACAAGCTGCTAATTGTATTCGAGTGGACCGAAGAATGCCAATGTGCTTATGAAGAATTGAAAAAGGCTCTTACCACTGCACCCATCTTACGAGCTCTAGATTGGACTAGAACATTCCATGTGCATATAGATGCATCTAAGTTTTCCATTGGAGTTGTTCTATGCCAACTTGGCAAACACAACCTTGATTACCTAGTGAGCATTGCTAGCAGGTAGCTCACTGACACGGAGATGAACTATTCCACTACGGAAAGGGAGGGGCTGGCCATGGTGTTTGCCATTAAGAAATTTAGACATTATCTTTTGCCCACACCTTTCACCTTTCTTGTTGACCATCAAGCATTGCTCTTTCTAGTGAACAAGCCTTGTGCTATAAGACGCATTGCATGATGGTTATTGCTTCTTCTAGAGTTTGACTTCTCTGTGGTTGTACCCAAAGGGAAACAACATTACATGGTAGATCACATGTCTCGCATACCCACAGGTGAAGCCGCTGGACAAGGCATAATGGACAACCTTCCAGATACGCATCTATTTGGCATGTCCAGTGACAAGGAATTATTCGAGGCTGATTTAACGCTATACTAGGATAACGATGTCATCCAGGTGCTCGAACACGGTCTACGCGAGAGACCTATCGAGAAGGCCAAGCTTAGGAGGCTTATTGTGAAGATCCAACCCTATCAGTTGATTGCCGGCCAACTCTATAAGTTAGGGCAAGACAGGTTGCTACGTAGGTGTGTGTGTGAACATGAGATGCACGACACGTTGAGAGAGGCACACACCGAAATCGCTAGAGGGGGCATTTTAGTGGAGACACGACAGCCCACAAGGTGCTGCAGTCTCAACTGTGGTGGCCCATGCTATTCCATGATGCAGCTAGATTTTTCAAGCACTGTGATGAGTGCCAAAGTACCAAGGTCCCTGCATGGAAGGACAAAATAGAATTGACCCTTATAATAGCACGACAACCTTTCGAGAAATGGAGCATTGACTTCATCGGACCCATTACTCCTGTGGCCCAGTATTCACAGGCTCGATATATCATTGTAGCATTTGACTATTTGACAAAATGGGCTAAAGTAAGAGCCACAAGGAAAAACGATGCAAGGACCACAATGAAGTTCTTATGGGAGCAGGTCATCTTGAGATTTGGTTAAGAGGCTGAAAATGAAGGAAATGGCATTGCCAAGAAGAGAAGAATTCAATGGATGTTTGCAAAGTTCCTTCTTCCACTGAAGAGTTGGAGATTCTCATTATCAAAGCCACTTTCCACAAGAAATTCATCCCACAATGGTGGAAACATATTATCATCATGATGCATGCTCTATGCGGTGGACTGTTTCCTCTTCCTGTTGAAGCAGCAAAAACTTGCATCTTGGTGGAAATTTGTTTGAAAACAAACTAAAGAGCAGAAATAGAGGGAATGACCATCCATGGAAGATTTGGCACTCATTGAGAAGTTTTCAGACATCATCAAGTGGGAGATCGTGGAGAAGCTTCAGGAGTCGTGGTCTATGGAGGTTCACAAAAACAAGAAGGAAAATAGTTGGAATTTGTTTGTGAATGCTCAACAGCAAGATACGTGAGATGCTTGGTACACTGACAATCTTTTGTTTGTCCAATTAGCAACCCACTGGAAGTAGGTAGACAGAGTGTTTTTCACAACATACATTGTTCAAACCCTCAGAAGCTCGCATTATTATTATGGCACAATAACGATCCTAAGAAGAATGAGTTTTGATACTTTCAGAATGGAATATCTCCCCCTCTGTAGTGGTTTGAAAGCCGAGTTCAGAGATTTTGAAAAGAAGGAAGTAGAAGAGATGTTGGCCAGAGAATCCCTCAGAGATTGAAGCCCTCTCTGATACTATCCTATTGAGTACAGACCAACTGGTTGGAGCCAACCCCCTGATGAATGATGCAATCAAGAGGCAAGCATTAGAACAAGTCCAGAGGTACGTGAGAAGGGAGAAGGAAAAATCAAAACTGAGAATGAGCTCCAACAGAAGCTTCCTTTGATGCCCTAAAAGCACTCTTTACAGAAGTTCCCATGGCAACTCAAGGTCTCCTTCCTTTGTTGCCAGTTTTTAAACGAGAGTACAATGAAAACCCTCATCTTCATGTAGCAGAATTCATGGTAGCGTATGTGGCTAACAATGTCAAAATCCCTGAGCATTGATTAGTAATATTCTCCACCACTTTCAAGGGTGCGGCGTTTCAGTGGTATGAGAGACAAGCAGCAGGAACTTTTGGCACTTGGGATGACCTGAAGTTGGCACTCCTCACTAAATTCAGGCGTGAAGGTTTTGAAGAGCGGATACGAGAGGAGTTCATGAACCTAAGTCAGTCCTCTAGAGAAAGAGTAGAAGCTTATGTCTCGCAAATGGAATCCATCCTAAAGAGATGGACTAACCATCATTTGGATGAAGGCATCCAGAAAGGAGTGTTTCTCAGAGGCCTACAACCAAAAGTTTGCAAGTTCATGGAATTGAGAAGACTAGTCAATCTGCAAGCTGTAGTGGAAGGGGCAAGATTGTATGATGAAGTTGAAGCAAGGCTGTCAATGACTCTAGAAAGAGGAGTCTTACCTCTTCCCATGCCAAGAATAGTATACCCACTAAATGCAGTCCCAGGGACTGTTCCCTACCCCTATCCCAGATGCAAACAATGCCGCAATATAATGCACCTAACCAATGTGGTTACTATAGACGACAATGCCTTAAACGATGGTTCAACCACAACAATAGTGGCCTCAAACAGTTCCTCCAATGGCGACTCAACAATATTGAAACCCTACCAACTAGAATCAACAACCCCAAGTCTCAATAGGAACTCTGAATCAGAACCAAAATAGAGGACCTTTTGGATCAACCCAACCAATGTATGTAGTAATTACAGAAGCTTCCCAAATCCCTACTACAAGTACTTCAGGAGGTGAAAATCTGAAGGACTACTTATCCAACTCAGTTGCAAGTATCAAGAAAGAGCTTATGAATGTGATTACAGAGTAGCTACAGACGCTGAAGGTGAATACCACCAATATATCCAATCCTACGAGAGTTGGAAGAGATGTGATGTGCTCTAATACATGGTGCAGAAAGTGTTATTAAGCGGGACATTTAGCCACTGAATGTACCCCAAAACCAACCATTCCCAGAGCCTTTTGTTCCTATTGTTTGTGGAAGAACTATACAGAGGATATCTACTCTCTGAAAGAGATGCATGAACGAAGACAGAAGGATGAAAATGCACAATTCAACTTGCTAGAATCCAAAATGACAACACAAGATATTGGACCAAAGCCTAGGGAGTTTGGTCCTAATTTCAGTCCAAGGAGGTTTCCCTCTCAAAGTTACAAAGGACGACAGTCTGGCGATGGTGAAAGATCAGAGGTGGAATGTTATAGGTGTAGAGAGAAGGGTCATATCTCCCTAAATTGTCAAAACCCTAGACGATCTGTGGATTACAAGCCCTTATGCAGCCGATGCAAAGGAGAAGGCCACACTACAAAGGATTGTCGAAGTCCAGCCCCTGTAAAGGCTAATGCCACTGATAGCCAACAGAAGGTACAAGAGCCTTCCTCCAATTTGGTAGAGTTGGAAGTTGCCGCTGTCACGCATGCCAAGAAGAAGGAACCAATTGTTCAGAATGAGAATAACACTCATGCCAAGACTATGAATTTCAACTTGCCAACAGAGGGACAAAGCAGTACAGAACAGAACAGTACAGTACAGAGCACTGTAGTGCCACAGACAGTTACAGAGACAGTCCCCAAAACAAAACCAGAGGTCCAGGAGATAGATGAGACAAAAGCACTTCCAAAAACAGAGAAAGTGCTGATGTTACAATTACTAGAAGAAAAAGGAAAGATGAAAATGGGGGTAGCCCCCATTCCCTAGCCAGTTGGAGAAGCCTATGGATCCTATCAAAGATTATGACTTGGTGAAAGACCTAGATACTTTTAGACCAAACTTAACATTCCGATAGTTACTGATGTTGTCTTCCAGCTGCCAAAAGAAATTCAAAAGCATCTTGACAAGAAGACGGGGACTAAGGATTGTTCCTTCAATAGAGACCAAGACTAATAAGGCCCTGGAGCCTATAAAGGAAGTAGATGTGGCTAATGCCTTCCTAGATCCTCAAACCCCAGAGATTAGTGTATGGATAGAAGGATGCTTCATCTCAGATGCATTGATTGATGGAGGCTCATCAGTAAACATAATGACAGATGTGACAATGAAGGACTTAGGGTTGCAAGGAATTCAACATATACAATGGCTTATCAGATTGACAGACCAAAGCAGGATTAAACCGTTGTGCATCCTCCCATACATAAAAACAACCCTTGCAAGAAGAGATTATTGGCTGACATATTTGGTGGTCAAACCAAATTCTTATGGGACCTCATACGAGGCTACTGTTGGGAAGACCTTGGCTTTTTGAAGCAAGAGCCACCAGGACAGACTAGTTCAAAGGAACCCTAACCCTAGGCAGAGGACCCAACAAAGTGGTGTTGAAGTTGTATGGATCGCAAAAAGGCAATCGATCCACATCCATCGAAGTCATAACTAACTCCTCCAACGAGGTAACAAATGGTACATTAGGAGATGAAGAGGCTGTTAAATAGATCTTTCCCAAGAAAATAGAGGCACAGTCCCTAACAGTGGGCACTGTAAGCCAACTACCAAGGGAAGCAAAGTCCTTGTCCATGGGAGAATACCTCCTGCCTCAAATCAAATTGACTTCTGAAATCACCTCTGACAATGAAATAGAAGCATGGATGTACTGTTCTCCTTGTTACATGACAGTCACAGAGACAGAACAGAGACAGAGCAGATGCAAAACACAGACAGAGTGGAAACAGAGACACAAACAAAAGCAGATACAGAGGCAGAAGATCTCTTCTTCTTCTACAAAGCCTCTACAGAAACAGAGAGAGAGCCTCCAGAGGAACAGGATGAGAATGATGAGGAAGAAAATGGAGCAAGTTATGAAAGTGCAGATGAAGAATTTTCCCTAATAGCGAATGATCTTGTCGATGTCCCTACAGAGACCTTAGAGGCCGAATGATCTCAGGGTGTTGGATGGAATGACCATGGTTCCATTTGGGTTGACCAAGGGACCACAAAGTATGCAGAATATGTATAAGCGATGGATTAAAGACATAAAAATTAAGTTCACCAGTGGCTCCTGTCGCCCTGACCGTTCAGTCCAGAGAAAAGATGATGATGATGCCCCTTGTTAACAGAAGTCAAAGCCCTCAGAGCTATGGCCTCTAGAAGGTCCATGCTATGTGACATTCCTGGACGCATCCTCTGAAGATGAATCCCTGAGTCTTGAAGAAGTCACCATTCACATAGAAGCAAACAAAGCTTTGATACCCTTCCAGCAACCTCAACAGACAAATGAGTCATCTGTTCAAAAGGAGGACACTGGTTCTAATGGAACATCAGACGAGGACACTACTCCCTTAAAAGAGTTAGACCTCTATCCGGAAGCAATCTGTGGGATGTTTATCCGCGAAGTGGAAGGTGAAAAACAAGGGACGTTCCTGGATACTAATGGTACTAAACGTCACCTGAAAGTGAGTCTCAATCTTCGAGAAGAAGAACTAGTGGTCCTACAAGACTTGTTAAAGGAGAACTTAGATGTGTTTGCTTGGTCATATAAAGATCTAAAGGGGATTGATCCCATAGTATGCCAACATCACATCGACCTAGAGCCTGATGCCAAACTTGTAAGACAAAGACAAAGGCATATGAATAATTATTTTGCTTTGCTGAAGGTTGAATTATTGAAAGTTCTTGAAGCCGAGTTCATTTATCTCATGGCTAACAATGAATGGATTTCGCCCATTTTGGTAGTACCCAAGAAGAACGGGAAACTTCGAATATGTGTCGACTTTCAAAAGCTCAATTCGAAGATGAAGAAGGATCATTTTCTATCAGTTTTAGAGACTAACTGTTGGACACAGTGGCATGCCATGAGCTGTATTCTCTCTTGGGTGGATTTAGTGGATATAACCCAATCCAAATCATAGAAGAGAACCAATCCAAAACAACCTTCACCACAGAATGGGGGACCTATTCCTATGGAGTGATGCCATTTGGGCTCTGTAATGCTCCTACTACCTTTCAACGAGTAATGATGGCTACTCTCTAGAGTCATTTGCATGATTTCATTGAGGTGTATCTTGATGACTTTTGTGTCTATAGCTTAATCTATGAGCATTGGGGACACCTAAAGCAATGTTTTGACAAATACCGAGAGTATGGGATTTCTCTCAACTCCAATAAATGTGTCTTTAGCATCTCATCAGGAGTTCTTCTAGGCCATATTGTCTTTGCACAAGGGATTGCAACAGACCCGGCGAAGATTGAGAAGATTGCCACCTTAATAGCACCAACAAACCTCAAGCAATTGAGAGGATTTCTTGGCCATGTGGACTACTACAGAAGATTTATTGCATATTTTGCAGCCAAGGCAGCCCCTCTACACAAGCTCCTAAGGAAAGATAGTGATTTCCTTTGGACTGATGATTGTGAAGAAGCCTTTAATGCCCTACAATAGTGCCTTATCAAAGCACCTATCTTACAACCTCCTAATTGGATGAAGGAGTTCCATGTGCACATAGATGCTTCAGTCGAAGGGCTAGGTGTTGTCCCATGTCAAAAGGGTCCCTCTAAATTAGATAAATCGATATATTATGCAACCCAAAAGGTCACTGATAGGGAATGGAACGACACAATGACATAGCTTGAGTGCTTAGCAATGGTGTTTGCACTAGAGAAGTTTAGAGACTATCTACTGTCAATGCATTTCAAGTTCTATGTGGATCATGAAGCCCTGTCTTTCCTAATGAACAAAGCAGATGCTAAAGGACGATTGATGAGATGGTTACTCCTATTCCATGATTTTGATTTTGAAGTGGTCACTAAGTCTGGCCGTTCCCATGTCCTAGCCGATCATCTATTACAGATCCCTCAAACAGAAGTAGAGGAACAGGATGATCCAGACCTTCCTGATGCTTCTTTGTTTCTAGTTGAAGCAGTTACTCCCTGGTATGTAGACATAGCCAATCTTCTGGCAACTCAACACTATCCTCCTAGCATCTCAAGCCGTGAGAGAAAGAAGCTTCTATTAGAATCAACCCCCTACACTTTGCTAGGTGGTGCACTGTACAAGAGAGGCAAATATGAAGTATTGCGAAGATGTGTTGCAGGGGATGAAATCAGCATAGTATTGAAAGCATACCATGATGAACCATGTGGTGGACACTTCGTAGGGGAAGCGACAGGCAGGAAGAAGCTTCTATTAGAATCAACCCCCTACACTTTGCTAGGCGGTGCATTGTACAAGAGAGGCAAAGATAAAGTATTGCGAAGATGTGTTGCAGGGGATGAAATTGGCACAGCATTGAAAGCATGCCATGATGAACCATATGGTGGACACTTCGCAGGGGAAGCGACAGCTAGGAAGGCTCTATTAGCAGGATACTGGTAGTCGACCCTCCACAAGGATGCATATGATTACTGTAAGAGATGTGATGCTTGTCAGGGAATGGGAAAACCCACCAAAACAAGTGCCATGCTACTGCAACCCATTCTTCCCCTAAAGCCGTTCGAGAAGTGGGGGATTGATTTTGTGGGTCCCATTGATCCACCTACTAGACGGAAGCAGAACAAATATATCTTAGTATGTACGGATTATGTCACAAAGTGGTGTGAAGCTAAAGCTCTCAAACGGGACGATGGTGACAGCGTAGCCTTGTTCATGTACGAGAATATTATAACCCATTTTGGTAGTCCCCTTGAGCTGGTAAGTGATAAAGGTACTCATTTCCTTAACAAAATTATTGAGGAGCTGACGGAACTGTATAAGATCCGCCATCGCAAGTCCACTCCCTATTACCCCAGAGCCAATAGCCAAGTTGAAGTCACCAATTGCATCCTTTGCTCAATCTTAATAAGAACGATTGCCGTACACCATCGCGACTGGGACGATCGGCTTACAGAGGCCCTCTGGGCATATAGAACCTCCCATAAGGTAGCTACATGACAAGCCCCTTTCCAGTTAGTGTATGGTATAGAAGCCATCTTCCATGTTGAATTGGAATTACCCTGTTTGCAAGTGGCAGTTAAAGAATGCTTGGGAGATGATGAGTCACTACAACGCTGTCTCTTGCACTTGGAATGCTTGGATGAGATACGGCAGATGGCCATATAGTGCATGGAAACCACTCAAGCGTGATGCAAGGCCTATCATGACAGTTTCATCAAGCACAAGGAGTTTAAAGAAGGTGATCTTGTCCTGGCCTATGATTCGAGATTTGGCAAGTTTCCTGGCAAGCTTCAACAATGGTGGATGGGCCCATACAAGGTACTTGCTGTCAATCCTAGTGGCTCTGCTCAGGTGCAGATCGTTGATGCCTCTGATGATCCTTTCCTAATAAATGGCTATCGTCTGAAGAAATACTTCCCTCCCTGGGGATCTTGACAATCACAGTTGACCTACCCTCCCCCTTTTGGGCGTCGCACTGTTCTTCTGTCGTGCTTCTGATAGCCCTTATGATTCTCCTCATGAGGCGGTCTCGTTTTGCTAGCCCCTCACAGATACCTTTCAACTCGACCTTGTTCTCTTCTCGTGTGATCCCCGAAGGCACGCGTGAACTACCTCAATAAAAATGAAATTGGATAAATGATTTTTTTTAAAAATTCCCTTTATCCCCCCAGTCGACTGACGAGCTGGAGGGGGAGGGGAATAGAAGGAGTGATTAAGCTCCTTGGTGGAGCTTGGAGTGAGGGAGAGGCATGCGTGATGCCACGTAGGGGAGGGAGGATCCCCGAGCTGGAGGGGGAGGGGAATAGAAGGAGTGATTAAGCTCCTTGGTGGAGCTTGGAGTGAGGGAGAGGCATGCGTGATGCCACGCAGGGGAGGGAGGATCCCCCTCCCCTCCCCTATTTAAATCAAGGGGGCCTAGGCTGAAGGGGGTGGCCATTGGAGATCAAGAAGACGACGCTGTCGCCAATCATAAGAGAGAGAGAGAGGTTATTACCCCACGGCTGAGGGATAGTAGCCGTGAGGGAGAGAAGAAGTTGATACGTGAAGACTTGAGGGAGCACTCCGCCACTGCCGCCTGAATTCTGTCGTCCGCTTGCCTGTCAACGCCACCATCTGTAGTCGCGGGCCTCGCGGCTTGTCCAACTTGCCGCCAGTCGCTGTTTAAGCTTTCCCCCCCCACGTGGGGAAGCTTTAGAAGCTTCCTTGGGGGGGAAGCTTCTAAAGGGCTTTCTTAGCCCCCTTTCACCCCCATGTCCTAAAAACCCCCAAGGTCCCCCTTCTTATGTTTTTTGAAACCTCACCCCCCCCCCCCCCCCCCCAATGGGTTTTTAAAAAAACCCTTAAGGCCCCTTTCACCCTTGTGCTAAAACCCTTACCTTCACTTTGGAGTCACTCCCCCCAAGAGCACGAAGCCATTTTCCCTAGCTTCGAAACCACCCCCCCGCCCCCCGTGATTTAATCTTTAAGCCCTTTCTTATGGGCTTCAAAAACCCTTTCACCCCCTTCTTGTTCCTTATGAAACCCTTTTTATTACCCCCCGTGTTTAAAGCATTATATACCCCTTCCCATAGTTGGAACCCAACCCCCGTGTTTTTTTAAATTTTCCTTTAGCCCTTCCTCATTGGCCTCGGAATCATTTCCCCCTTACATGTGTAAACCCTCATAAGCCCCTTTTCTCCTAAATTGCCTAAGGGTCCTTAGACCCTTACTTATAACCTTTATGGTTATTATTTTCCCTTAGAGCTCTCCTGCACCTTGTGTCTTTTCCACACCTTTTTATTCTCGTTCGTTTGAGCTTACAAAGGCCATTAAGCCTTCCCCATGGCTTCAATGGGTCTTAGTTGTAAAAGATTCTAAAACACCCTTTCGAATTCCCGAATTCAAGGAGGGAGCCTTCCAAAAATTACTTTTGACGAACGGTGCAAGGGAGTGACGGTGGAATTCTAAGGAGGAGTTGTAAAGCTGCTTCCACGTTCGAAAAACTACAATTGCGATGCCTCCTAAGAAAGTCCAAGGCGTAGCCGTGGGAGGGTCATCTCCCGGTATCCATGTGGATATCTCACCCCAAAACCAGGTTTTTCTTCTTGGCTTTAATTCGGTTTTAAGTCGATCATGCAAAGAGAAATTGTTAGGGATAGGATATATTTGTCCGAGTTATTTGTAATGAAGGAGTTTAGCTTATTTGAATGAATGATAATGTATAGAACTTAGTTTCCTTCGAATTGCATCAAGCATTATAAATTACGAGCAAGATTATCCATTTACTATAGTAGTATATTTTAGTTAAATCCTAAAGGTATAGAATTATATATCTTGCACCATTAATCTTATTCCTTTCGCAACAAATCATTGTAAATGATTAAATTCATGAAAGGTTTCTTTCGTTGCTCAAATTACTAGGAAGTTATCATTGCTAATTGCACATCTTAGCAAGGGAAATGTTTGTTATTTGGCATGAGTTCATCTACAAGGAAAAAGGAAGTTTAAATTGAACTGTATTGACTGAAAAGTAAGTTGTCACAAGGATAGCAAAATTGTAACAAGACGATTAATATTACCTTCCAAATAATATCCAATCCAATCTAAACATAGAAATATTCATACCCTAAGCACTTGACTACTTTCCTTATTGTAGGGTCAAAAAAATTCGTAAAGATAAAGAACTAGGGCTGTCCCCGAGATCCTTAAAAAGAAACCCTAGGCCCGACATACATTAGCTTAAAGGATCTAAAACGAATTATTCCATTGCAGGAATTGCGCAGCAAGTACGAAATCATTTAGTCTTGTGATTGATTCACAAGGAGAAAGGGTAAAAACCCTCAACAAGGATGGCAGATCCCTACGCAAGTTATCTTGCAAAAGGACGTATTTTTGGATATCCTTCTAAATAAGGAAAGTTGTAAACCAGAAACTAGCATATCTAAGGAACTTTAGGGTTGACCAAGTTGGGTTAATAAGGTACGCCCTACACCAGAATGTAACGGATCTTGCCAATTTACAAGACACCTTGGGAACGAGTGCTAATATACTCAAAAGGGAAGAACACTTCCTTAGCAGTTTGCCAAACTACACGGTTGATTAATGGAAATGTTTGTGCTTGCTAGAGATTTTAGGGCTTTGTTTGAATTATGAATTACAAATTAAATGAGTACCTATACTTCAGGTTAAAGGCTGAAGGAAGAGGTAGTTTCAGTTACCCTCGACTACCTGCCTAACCCTAACAAAGGGGGTTGTTCACCACGTCAGGAATGTGGACCGAACCCGCCGCGAGAGGTCTTTCCGTTGAGCTCTACTTGGAGTAGGAGGACGCTTGGGTGCCAGGGGGGGCTCTGGCCGTAAATCCCTCGCCTTCCGGGTCCTGCACAAGAGGCTAACGTGACTCGGGATTGGATCTCGAGGCCCGCATACTAGTTTACGAGGGGAAGCTTGGAATAGTGATCCCTGGGGATTACTGGATAACCCTCGGGCGGATTATGGACAAGCCTACGGGCGGAACTCCTTGTATTTCAAAGATAAAATGATGAAATGTAAAAAAAGAACTTGCTTGATATTGTTTTTCTATGTCACGTGATAAGATTACGTGAAGGAACCAGTGCTTAACAGGATTAATTAAAGAAGCTGATTGTTATATGTCAAATTAATGTGTTAGATAATTACATAACTAAAACAAATCGAGAAAAGTGCAGGGGATGGGCCATGGGTCCATCCTACGGTGGGGTGGTCTCGGTTAGCCGGGGACTTTTCTCAAAAATCTCGAAGAATAGCAGGATGATCATCATCATCAAAACGAATAATGAGAGCGATGACCTAGAGTTACGTCTTACCCGATTTACGTTGTTTTAGGGGAAGAGAATGGGACTATGTCTTATGGCAGAGAGGTTGAGCCTTGCATCCCTCTCGTTTCCCATTCTCCTTGAACCAAGTGCAGTGTGAATCTGCTTAGGACCTGGCGTTTCTGCGTAAAGTAGTTCGCTCGGGTCTGACGCTAGTTGCTGTTAGCTAATGACCAATCAGGAAAACCCTAATTTCGGTTGATCCTAAGTGGGAATGGCCAGGATACTTCCGCTACGTGGCAGACGCGAGAAGACCTAGATCGCAAAACCCGTAACATTCCATGGGAGTGCTGGGCGGAGTTTTCTAGACATCCTTTCCGATGGACTGCTAAGACGTGTCCTGGATGATACTAGTGGACACGTTACAGTCTTTCTTAACGAAAAAAAAAAAGGAAAACAAAAAAAAGGAAAAGAAAAGGAAAAGAAAAGAAAAAGAAAAAAATAAAAAAAATAAACAAACAAAACTGTTATGGGAGAAAAGGAGAAAATTCCCTGTCATAACAGGCCTTGTTCCAAGAAAAGGTGGAAACACCCTTGGGCGGGAAGCTGACTCTAGAAAAGGTGGTAACACCCCACAATTTAGGATAGTTGACTCATCAGCAGACCCTTTTCAGCAAGTGATTTGAAGCCACCTCCCTTGGTACACTGTCTCTGCAATATCAATCCGTCTGCCATTCTTAACAAACGACTTTTCTTACAAATAATTGAAGTATGAGATTTGTAGGCTGCCTCCCTAGGTACGCAGGCGTCTTCAAGATCCTGATGACAACAATAGTTGATTTGATCTTCATCACCAACCCCTTGAGTGATGCGAGATTTCATTCTAACAGGATGGGGACGTGAGTATGGACTGCCCTCTGTATCTATCAGTGAGTGAGACAGAGGGTGGGGTGAGTGATTAGTCTTTTCCTTCAAATCAAATGAGAGGTGAGATGTGTGAGCAGAGTGTTGCACGCACGGGATGGGCCTCTCCATGCACAATGCACGATCTATTCCTGTGCACTGCACCATAAGGCTCCTTGGCCTTCCTTCTTGCACTATATGCCGGCACAGGGCGGGATGCACAGTTGCACCATCAATTGCGCACAAGGCATGCACCCTCTGCATAAGTGATAGTGAGGATTACATCAATGGGTTTCAGGAATAGGTTGCCCTTTGTGTCTTTCAACAGGGTGTGAGACAGAGGGTGGACTAAGTGTGACTAGTGTTTCTTCAATCAATTATTGAGAGGTGAGAATTGAGGGACATTACGACCATTGGAGTCAGGTACGTTCCCATTTCCCTCTATACCCATGGGATGGGTCTCTACCATCAGCACAGGACATGTCACTCTGTTTTGTACATTGCACTGCAAGGCTCCCTGGCCTTTCTCCTTGCACCTATGCCACATGGGGTTGGACGCACTGATGCACCATCAATTGTGCACCCTAGCATTCTCTTTCTACACCATTCCCTTGTCGATTCCTAAACCAGGTGTGAGCTTTGAGTCCCATCATTATTTCCTTGAGTGATGTTAGTAATGGGGTGAGTGACTGCTCTTTCATTCCATTTGAGTGATTGTGCGTTGAGTGCAATATCCCTCGTCATCAACGAATTTTCTACGATTCCTTCCACCAGCTACCTCCCTGGGTGCTGCCGCATGGTGCCTGCCACGAAGGATGTGAGCTATGAAGACACCTTAGTACCTCCTACAGCCGACAACGATACAAGACGCAACCTCGGTAGTCAACATTCCTCCTCGGCAATATGGCCCAAGTTTTTCTAACCCTACACCTTCTGTTTCTCAGTCACGATCATGTCTTAAGTGTGGGGACGTTCATGGTTGGTCTGATGTGTAGTACTAGGTCCTTGATATTCGGTTTACCCTTCCTATTAAGGTTTTAAGTGTGGGGACGCGTCCCTATGCGTCTATGTTGCATACCCCCATGCATATACCCTGTTATGATCATGCATCTATGCCATGACTTCATTTTACCTTGATGGGGGTCCTGTCCCCATTCCTCTGTTCTATTTCACCGTGTCCCTGGAGCTGTTCCTTGATCGTTTGCCTTTATTCTTTGTTTTGCGATTTTTTCATGCGAACGTACCTTACGTTCACTGAGAATCACATCCAACCTTACAGACCCGTTCATCCCTTTGAACATCTCATTTTTCATTTTTATCAACCCCTATTCCGACAGATGGCTCTAAAGTTATTAATTTTTGAAGCAATTTCCATAAATTGGACGACATTTTTCCTTCTTAATCCGTGCCATTTGGATGCATGGTTGGTTTGTTATTAATTTTTGCAAGTTTTTGGGCCTTTTTCCTATCTATTTTTCACATTTTTTCATGTGAACCTACCCTCTTTTCACCGAAATTCCAGTTTAACTTGACAACCGTGTCCTGCCAGCCTTTCCCCCACTTTTTTCTTTTTTCTCCCCCTCTTCCAACTGTGAGATTTTTAGTTATTAAATTTTTCGAGTGTTTTTTGGTGTGTTTTTCGTGGTTTTTTCATATGAACCCCTTCTATTTTCCCCCAAACTGAGTTTTGATGTGCCAGCCCTGTGACTCCTTTTCCTCTAGACATTTTTCACGTTTACTGTGCTCTATTTCGGTGCATGGCTCTTCCAGTATTAATTTTCAAGTCCATTTTCGGGTCTATTTTTGGGGGTTTTCCCATGTGAACGCATCCTATCTTGATTGGAACTATGTTTTGCCATGATAAGGTTGTTGGACACATTATTCTGCACATTTTTCTTTCTTTCTGCACTTCATTCCGATGTGTGGATTCTCTGATATTAATACACGTATGTGTTTTCAGGCTTGTTTTTTTATGTTTTTTCCATGTGAACATCCTGATTTTTCTTGGAACCCGTGTTGCAATTTTTAATCATCTTTCGACACCTTTTTCTTTTTTATGGTTTTTCGATCCGACATGCGGTTTGAGTTTTATTAATTTTTCTTCCTTTTTGCCGTGTGGCCGCGTTTTTCATGTTGCGCGTGAACGCGACTGTTTTTGGTTTTACATGCCTCAGGACGCCCCCGTGGCATCTGTGACTCACGCATCGCCGCCCTTGCCCTGTCTGATCCCACCGATGTAAAAATTTTTTATTCCCGCCTCGCGCATGCACGCAAGATGTGGGTGCGTTCCTTTTTTTACCCCTCATAACTTTTTTTTTTGTTATTGAACTAACAAAACAATTTTTACAAAAACAAAACACAAAAAAGAACCACAAATTTTTTTTAAAAAAGCAAAAGAAACAAAAACCCACACAAAACACAAATCCATACACCTCCACTAACCAATTCATTTAACCTAAACAAACTAACCCACGATTTACTTTATTAATTAAAAAAAAACAATTACACAATTTATTTTATAAAACCGACAACTACCTTACCTGTTGTCGGCGACGTCCACTCCCTCCTCATCCTCCTTGTTCTTCCTTCCTCCCTCTCCCTCATCTTTCTCCTCCTCTCTCTCTCCTCGCTGGGTCGCTGAGCCGCCGCCTGCACCAGTCGCCGCCGCCTGCCCCAGTCGCCTCCGCCTCGGCACCTCAGCCCCGCCTCTCCTCCCTTCGCTTCCACTTGTCAGTCGTGCCTCCCTCCGTTAATGCCTTCCTTCTCGCCTTCGCCTCAGCACCTGTCGCCGCCCTGCCTCCCCTCCTCCACCACCTGTCGCCTCCTCCTCCTTCCCCTCCACCACAATCCTTATGATTCATGCAAAAGTATATGCTTTATTTTCTGAACAAACAATTATGGTATAAAATCAGTCAATGTGTCGTGCAAAAATAGCTCTTTTAATGAATTTCCGCTAATATGCAATGCTACGTTGTAGGAACGTAGCACCAAGGCAAAGCTCGTGCTACTAGATCCATTATTTCTAAATAAACTACATTCTAAATGTTATGCATAAAGAGAACAATTAGACTTTTTATTATTTCAACATTTAAACTATTGTATAACTTCATTCTCCCCCTCACCGTTTAAATTTTGTTGCGGTGCATAGGTGTAGAGGAGGATTTTTATGTCATTTTTAAAATGTAAAAGCAATAAATACACACTTTAACAGAAAGGACAAGGGCCAAACTGAGGCTTAATTTCATGCTTTAGCCCCATCAGACATTCACATCCATAGATCTTATTTTTTTATTTTTTTTAACACAAGAAACCCATTTTTTCATATTTTTTATTTATTTATAATAGAAAATAGATATTTTTGGTTTTTTCTAATGACCGATCATTTGAATTGAAACTCGACATTTTTTCTTATTTTATCACAAGTCCACTCATTTTTTTTCACTCAAAATCAAAGAAACTATCAATTTTCATCAAAATTTGTGGCTTTTCAGGTTTTGAAAATTTATAATTGCTATAAATCAATACGGGTTCTACATAGCAATGATTGCAGCCCTCAAACATAATGCAAGGAACATTCAAATAAAATTTCAGCCCATGTGCACACCATTTAGACCACGAACGATAAAAAACAAGCAAAATTCTTTCATGAAATAGAGCATACCGCATTTTCGCATGTTTCGGGTTTCTTGAATAATTAATTGGGACTGTGTATCAACCAACCAATCATGGATTTCAACATAGATCTTCAACCTTCAGCCTCCTCAATCTCTTGGAACAATCTGGTGCCTCCCGAACAAGCATCCATCACCCAATTCTCTTCTTGATTCTTGCCACATGAACTTCCTCTATGCAGGAGAGAGAGGGAGGAGAGAGAAAGACTGGTTTTTTATTTCTTTGCTTAGTGCATCATTCCTCACGCAGTCTAGAGTGATCGGAGGCGCAAAGAATCTTCATTCCATAGCCAGGAGGGTTTCTCTCCATTTGCCTGATCAGAAAATGCTAAAAAAAGGGAAAGAATGGGGCGCCAAAAAACTGACCCCCCCCCCCCCCCCCCCAATGGTGTTTCATTTCTTGAATTTGTTACAAGCTTAAGGAAGCTTAAGCTTTTAAATCCAAAATATATAGTTCATGCCTTTTGCTTTCACACTTTCGACAAGTGGTTTTTTTTAGTTTTGAGGGGCAAACGACATCGGAATCAAGATCCGTCTAGACGGGTGGTTCCATGACGTTGAAATCTACAAAGTTGGGCCCCGTCCCACTCTTCCTGGTTTCCGGCTTCCAGATCTAGTAGCCGCTTCACAACCCTAAACCTTACAGGGATTAAATGGGGAATCAAACGACCTTGGAATAGAGATCCGAGACTTGCTTTGGATTCCTAACGTCATTTTGCATCTAGAAAAACTCCAATTCGGCCATCCACCACAGTTTGATTTCCATGAAAATAAATGCTAGCGCTTTAGGGACTTGCTGCTTAAAATCGTACTGATTGCCACTACTGCTTTCGACGAAGTCTATTATTTGCCTGAAATTTGGAATTTTTGGCTATCTTAAAGCACTTCTTGACATAAAAAGTCATATGTCTTTTTAAGCACTTCTCAGCATAAAAAATCATCTGTCATTGGTGACCACGAGATAGCGCGACTCAGCTCATCGAATCCCACATACATATGTGCACATAAACAGAACGACAAAGAGCATCAAGCTCGTACAAAATAGATACACAACAAAACACAACACAGTTCTCACCCTATCCCGTGTTGAAACCAAGGCATGAAATTCACGAGGAGTAGGTCTAGCATTATCTGACAAAAAGTCTAAAGCTAGTCACTAACCAACTGCTCCAACATAGCCAAGCTAAAAAGAACTATCAAAGAGGTAATTCGAGTGGTGGTCTGAACTACCTACCTAACTAAGAACAACTCAACTAGGAGCTTCTACTAGGTGAAAACTCCTATAGCTTGATCAACAAATATTATCTTTTAGCACATTGCTCTTTTGCCTCTTATTTTCCATACTCGGGCATGTAAAAAGGAGGGAGTTGAGCGTGGTGACCCAAGGAGAACAGGGCATCGACCTTAGGTCCTGTCTCGGTACCCAAGAACCCACCAAGCCCTCGCAAGGCGACACTAAATCCTTTTCTAACGCTCACTTATATTTTCGCTCCAACCTTCTTGTATTCTTTGTTTTTCAACTAGATACCACCCCTAGGAAGACAAGGCATCGGCCCTAGGTCTTGTCTCGTCCCCGGGAACCTACCAAGCCTTCGCAAGTCAATAAACAATAGCTCAAGGAGTTTTCTTTCTTTCCTTTTCTATTTTTATAGGGGTTAGAACTCCCTTTTTACACGCCTCCATATATTTATGTATTATCTTTCATATACTTAGGGTTTTGCCTCTTTCCATCATTATTTTAGTAGGCTTCTCTAACTACCTCACAACTAACAGGGACTCCTAAAATGGCTGCCTAGCAAGTCAGCAGAACAGGGTCACTAGAATTGCTTTCTAAAATAGGTCTTTCAATGCTTGACAATGCCTTTACAAGAGGCAATGACCTCCCCTAGACATATAGAGCCTAAACCTGGGACTTCATGCCTCGAGCGCCGGTCCCCAACAAACAAAAGAAAGTAACACTTATAGGCACATTGGAATGGCCACAAGAAGCTCCTTCACAACAAAGGCTCCCTCTAGCAACTTCGTCAACCTATATGATGCAATCACTACAACAAAAACCCATTAACTGTATCCACACCAAACAGACATAGGGCCCTCTTGGCCTAAAGAAATCAAACATGACACGACAAAACTAACTGGCCCTCTTGGCCTAAGAAAACAGATCATTAAAACCTTAAAACAACTCGCCCTCTTGGCCTAAAGAAAATCAAGTAAACCAACTCATATAGATCCCTCCTTGGAAGAAGGCAAATATACAAAAATACACTCCATTCCAAGGGGAAAAATAGGGTTCTTAGCTCTAAACTAAATGCATCAGGTTGTGACCCATACCTCCTACATATATAGTAAGAGACGTACGCATAACATTTCATCTAATCAACCTATGGGTCTAGGATAATAGTGGTAGATGGGTCTCCACCACTCTTCATATTACCCATATCAACCATTGCCTACCATATAACGTGTGGTCTGATAACATTCCCCACAAGCGACCACGTCCCGTCTTGTTATCAAGAGCAACATCTGGACTAGGACCACAATTGAAGAGGAGGTCCTCTTCATAAGCAAAATTAGCTAAGGAATCCGCAAACTGATTCCAATAACGTGGAATGAGCTGAATAGATATGCTCTCAAATTTATCAAGTAGGGTTATAACAGTGCCATGATACATACAAAGGATGGGATTCTGGACTATATATGTCCCATTGAGCTGATTTAAGATCAGTTGGGAATCCCCTTTACCAACAACCACCAAATACCACTTATCTTGGCAATATTCAGTCCCATAATCAAGGCTTTATACTCTGCCATGTTGTTAGTTAATCCTACCCCGAGATAAATAGCTAATTTCATTGTAACTCTACATCGGGGATCTCAGATAACTACTCTAACACCCCCTTTTTTATTAGGCCCCCTAGACGCTCCATCAAAGTATAGCGTGTATGTCCATAATGGTTTACATAGCTAGCCATCAAGAACTCCCCTAGACGCTCCATCAAAGTATAGCGTGTACGTCCATAATGGTTTACACAACTAGCCATCAAGAACTCCCCTAGATGCTCCATCAAAGTATAGTGTGTACATCCATAATGGTTTACACAGCCAGCCATCAAGAACTCCCCTATTCGTAATTATGATAGTCAAAATTCAACATATTTAGAGGATGAACTGATGGCTCCATCCCATCTTCTCCATTAAACTCAATAGGGATGCTTGTCAAAATCTGCAAACAGTGATGGTAGAAAACTTTAATCTCCCACACAAAGGTACTGCCTTCTTGCTCAATCACTTTGTATCCTTTGCTCCATCAGATAAGCTTCCCTTGATGATATCTTTGCTTGAGATATGGGTGCTTCAAATAAGGGATTAACCGCCCCATCAGCTAGTTTAAGCTCTCCTACACGTCTCAAATCAACCCCATCATAGACCTGCAACGCATTTATCACGTTAGCATATTAAAAAATAATAAGGTTTAGTCTTATTAAGATTAACCTTATTCTTAAATTCCACTCCCTGTATATTAGCTAATAAAGCTGTGGACTTATTTTTACCTAACCGAACTATCTTGTAAGGGCCATCCCATCTAGGTTCTAGCTTTCTTGGAAATAGCTTCCTACATGCATCGTAGTATAGAACTAACTGCCGTTTCTTAAAGGTATATTTATTTGCTTTTAGATCATGCAACCTCTTCATCCGACGTTTAGCCACCTCATGGTGCAACAAACTTTGTAATTTAAGTTCATCCAAGTGGGCTATAGTCGTAAACCGCTCAAATAGGGCATCTTCATCACCCAAAGAGTAATTGATTGCAAATCTAATGGTCGGCAACTCGATTTCTAAGGGTAAGAAACACTCCTCCCCATAAACTAATTTGAATGGGGTGTAGCCAGTGACTCGCTTAAACATCATGTTATATGCCCAAACCGCCACATATAATTTTGTATCCCAGTCCTACTTCTTTTCAGAGACTACTTTGGATAGGATACCCACAAGCTGCTTATTGGTAGTTTCAACTTGTCCATTTGCTTGGGGATTATACTGGGTCGTCTTATTATGCTTAATTTATCATGCTTCAATCAAGCTTTTAATCACCTTGTTCAAGAAATGGATTCCATGGTCCGATACTGTTTTCTTTGGTGGACCAAAACAATAGATGATCTGCTCAAGTAGGAAACTGGCAGTCTCTTTTGCATTGCCCTACCTCGTCGCCCGTGTGTCTAACCACTTTGTAAAGTAATCAATTGCTACTATAATGTGTCTTTTCTAAGTAGTAGATGATGGGGTAATAGGTCTCACAAAATCGATATCCCACTTCTCAAATGGAAGGGTAGCCATAATCAGCGTAAGTGGACACTTTCTATTCTCTCTATTGTCATGTCTTTGACATGTATCACATCTCTTGACATAGTCAAATGAATCCTAGAAGATGGATGGCCACCATTATCCAGCTCTTAAAGCCTTCTGTGCCGTCAATCGCCCAGCAAAGTGCCCTCCACAAGTGGAGTCATGGTACTCTTCCACTATAAATGGAACCTCATCGGGCATCACACATTGGCGATAGATATCATCAACACCCTACCTATACAATGTTCCTACGATCAAGGAAAATTTCAATGCCTGCTATTTAATTTTCCTCTTCTCTAATTTTGATAAAGTAGCTCCAGTCTCTCCCCCGTAGAAAGATAGTGCATTATAGCAACATACCACGAGGGAATACACGCCATATCAATCTTGAACAAAGTTTCCATATCACTTCCTTCAGCCAAGACCTCTTTTGGCTCTCCTAAATCCACAAGACACTCTACAATGCCTTGTAGCTTTGGTGGCTTGCTCTTAATCTCGTAATTGAATTCATGCAAAGTGATTAGCCACTTTGCTAAATGATCAGGCAACTATAACTTATTCAACAATAATCAAAGCCCTTCTGCCTTCATATACAAAACCACCTTCTCATAAAGAATGTAGTGCCTCAACTTTTTGGTTGCAAATACCATCGCAAAGCATAACTTCTCCATATAGTTGTAGTTAATTTTCGACAGGCCCAACTTTCGACTAGAAAAAGCTATCAGATGGTACCACTTCTCCTCCCAAATTTGGGATAAGCAACAACTAATACTATACATCGTTGCTGTTGAAAATATATCGAACATTTTGCCCCTTTTAGGTGCTTTTAAAATAGATGCTTTGGCAAGATCCTCCTTCACATTGTCAAAAGATACTTTGCAAGCATCATTCCATGCAAACTCATAGTTAAAGGATAATAGATTTGTCAATGGAAATGTTCTTTGTGCCAAGGCATTGATAAACCTCCAATAATACCCTACCAATGACAAAAAGCTATGCACTTCCTTTGGAATACATGGCAGACTCATGGTGACTATGACCTTGATCTTTTCAAGGTTAGTCACAATCCCTACAGAACTGACCACATGGCCTAACAATAGCCCATAAGGCACTCCAAAGATGCACTTCTACGAGTTGAGAGCTATGTAAAATTGTTTGCAACGCTCAAAACACTTCCGCAAAATAATCAACTGTCTTTCTCTTACGGTGGCTACCCCTAGGTCATCAATGAATACTTTCAACTCCTCGGGGGAGATGTCACCAAAGGTCTTGTCGGCTGTCCTTTGCCACAAATTGGCTGCATTACATAACCCAAATGCCATTGCATGGTATGCAAAGGTACCGAAGACAATAATAAATGTCATTTTTAGCTTGTCTTGCTCAGCAATCACCATTTGGTTATACCCTGCAAAGCAATCCATGAATGAATATATTTTCCTACCTACCAATTGATCCAAAATTTGGTCAATAAACGGCAACGAGTAGTAATCTTTAACAATCTATTTATTTAGCTCTCTAAAGTCTACACAAAGATAGATTTGATTATTATTATTCTTTCTAATCACAACTGGTGAACACCATTCAGTATACTGAACTTGGAAGATCAAACTTGCCTTCCACAACTTCTGAAGCTCTTCAAACAGCCTGTCCCTTAGTTCAAAAGGCATGTGCCTTACTTTCTGATGTATAGGGTGGGTACCTTCCTTTACAAGAATGGTATGCACAGCGAGACTGGGAGGAATACCCCTAACTTCATCATAGCTCCAAGCAAAGATGTCGCAGAACTTCTGAATCAGGGACACATAGTCCTCTCTCTCTTTCAAATTGAGCATGGAACCTAATTTAATTGGTTGCAAATCATTAGGCGTGCCAAGGTCCAACTCAATAACGTCTGCATCTCTTATTCGATCTTGAGGCTCTATCAGCTCATTCAAGGTTATCTGATAAATATCCTCTGTAGTGGACCCTTCTTTAGATCCATCACTCGATGATGTCTCACTACCAGATGGATCATCTACTGTTTCTAGTTCAGTGGAGGATAATGGAGCTCTCTCACTCTAAGGATACTCAGGTAAGCATCCACTATTACATGATGGGCATCGCGACCTAGAATCACTCGACCAGCAGGTATATCGACTTGATAGTCTATCCATAGAATCCATGGTTTGCCTAGCAAAACTCAATAGCCAGGATGTCCTATAAACCTTATCACCCTAAAGTCCAGATAGCATTCCACGCTCGCAACTATAACGTGGACTTTAGTGATGAAACCTTCCAATTGTCTTAGACTATCATCAGTCATCCTAAGAAGTGTGGAGCTGTCTTTTTGGATCTCTAGATCTAACCTCTCCAGCAAATCTGAACTCATGATATTGGTGGAGGATCCAATGTCCACGATAGCGTGCTCCACTAACATTCCATCCACATATGCTGGAACCCTAGGGCAATGCTTTTCAACATGATCGAACCAATCTTCTCCCACTCTAGCTATGCCCAAAGGTTCTACAAAATATACCCAATACATAGGATTTTATTGAATTCCTTGCATACTCCTGGAAAAAGTTTAATCAATTGTAGGAGATTTACGTCTGGTTTAACTTTGCAAAGAGAACTTGCCAGATCAAAGTTGTGGTAGTTAGCCAAAGTTTTCTTCTCGTGCAAAATCATTCTCTCCTTTGATCTTTCAATTGGCTTTGGTGCCTCTTTTTTAGCCTTTACCTTCTTTCTTGGCAATCCTTTATCCTTCTCGAGATCAACTTTACTATAAACACGTCTTAAAGGTCCACCTTCCATATCAGGATTTAGGACTTGCTTTTCACCCTCTTTGATCTTTTGACCTCTTGTTACGGCTTGCAGATTAGAATTTTCAGCATCATTGACATATACGGCCTCAATAAGGTTGACTCCACTGCCATGAGGCAACTCCTCTACAGTAGCCTTTCCTCGTTGCAGTATTTGTCTTGGTCCCTCATCTTGCTGGAGATTATTCCCTTGTGCACGATGGTTAATTGGACCTGGTTGTTTACTCCCTTGTTGGAGAGAACTGATTTTACTCCAACAGGTAGTAGCTAAGTGGCCAGACTTTCCGCAAATATCGCATTTGACATTCGGGCAATTCCTAGGAAAATGTTGGCCACCACACCACTTACAGCTGAATCTTAAGGGGGCACCCTCTTCAAGGCATCGACTCCCTATCAAATTCTACTGCTTCTTAAGAAAATTGACATCCACAGCTATTTGTATGTATTGTTTAGAAATCATATCGATATAGTGCTTCATCATGTCCTTAACTTCACCAAGGACATTAGAGGCACTTGACTCATAGCCGCGATCATCTATCTATTGTCCCATCGGTCTAACTACTTGATTAGGAATTGGCCGCTGACCTACTGGGACAATATTAGGATTCATTGTTTGGCTTCCACTACTATTTAGTGAGGCCGCTTGACTAGCCATGGACATAGTCATGCTAGGAGGAGCGGGTAACATAGGCAAATTCGGCATGATACTCCCCTCTTCCATTCATGTTTACATCTTAACTCCCGTTGGTTAAGGCCAAATTATTACCATTCCAATTTATCCTTGCTGCATAAGCCGCTTGCAAGCGCAAATCTACTCCTTCTACTTAGGCAATAACAATGTCAATGTCGGCCAAAGCAACACTACTAAGCTGCACTTGGATATTAAAATCCAATCCATGTAGGGAATATAAGTATTAAGTTTGCAAAGAACTTGCTTTAGTTTCTTGGCATAGGCTCAAACATTCTCATTTGGCTCTTGGCATGTTACATTCAAAAGACGCAACCAATATTGTCCACCCTTTCCACGAGCAAACTCTCTATTGAAAGCCATAAAGAGTTGGGCATTGCTAGTTATGGTTCCGACTTCTAGACCATGATACCATACTGCCGCTCTTTCTTTTAACGTCATATTGAAGAACATCATTAGGTGTCCTTCATCTTGGATTCGATAGTTGAACATGAGCATTTGAAACTCCTTAATATGGAGTTCTCCATCTTCTTTTGCTAACCCATGGAAAATGGGCAAAGGTGCTCCTAATGCCAGTAAATCCGGTGTACTTGCTGGAATTGAGATGGGCTGTGCCATGGCTACAACCGGATTGACAACGGGAGTTTGTGTAGGTACAACTACACCCCCACTTGTTGTGGGTTGATTAACTAAAAGAAGGGAAATACCAAGACTTCCACTTGCACTCAAAGGGCTGCTTGTGACACAAGTTACTAGAACCACTGCTGCTTATGCGTAATGGGCTGCTCCTTTAAGGAGAATAGCATCTTACAATCTCCAACCGTCGTCTAGCCCTCTCAGCATGTTCTGCTTTTTGTATTTTGGCTTGACGGTCCTTCTCAAAGGACATAAACTGAATATTTGATCCCTAGAAACCCTAGATTCGAGAACCACCACTTGTTGGTGGCTCCCAGATGACACACCTAAAACAGGCCAGCAATGGCTATAGCACTAGCCAGACCTCTAACATGCACAAGACAACCCCATGGCCTCGTGGTCAGGAGCGTGTACAGGACACATTGCCCTGCCATCATACATATATTTTGTGTTTGTATCGTGTTTTGTAGTTCAACCCCTAGCCCTCTCTAAAACTGCTCAGAAGGAGACCCTACACATTTTGGTGTAATTCACCACATAGACCAACATAGGAGGCACCCCTCAGCTAATTATTGCGGCCCACCGCGACTCTCCTACACCTTGGGGATTGGCCCCTCGGTGTATCACTAACATATATAACACATATAAAACAGAATCCGCTTTTGGTACCAATATTATATCATTCCAGGAATGTACCAGTCCTCACTTACTTGTCGCCTTGGACCCACTATCTAGACCTACAGCTTGGGTGCCTTACTCTCTCCAACGTGGGTCATTTATACTTCAACCAATTGCTATGCATGCAAGGAATAGATACCATGTGTATATGATTTATTTTGTGCACAAACAATTATGGTATAAAATCAGCCTATGTGTAATGCAAAAACAACTCTTTTAATGAATTTTCACTAATACACAATGATGCGTTGTAGGAACCTAGCACCAAGGCAAACCTCGTGCTGCTAGATCCATTATTTATAAATAAATCGTATCCTAAATATTATGGATAAAGAGAACAATTAGACTTTTTATTATTTCAATGTTTAAACTATTGTATAACTTCATTCTCCCCCTCACCGTTTAAATTTTGTTGTGGCGCATAGGTGTAGAGGGTTTTTATGTCATTTTTGGTATGTAAAAGTAATAAATACGCACTTTAACACAAAGGACAAGGGCCAAAATGAGGCTTAACCTCATGCTTCAACCCCGTCATACATTCATATACATAGATTTTATTTTTTTCAAACGCAAGAAACCCTTTTTTTTATTTTTTTTTTATTTTTTCTATTTTTTAAATATAAAAGAGGTATTTTTTTGTTTTTTATAATGATTAATCTTTTGAACTGAAACTCGGTATTTTTCCTTATTTTATCCCATGTCCACTCATTTTTTTCCACTCAAAATCAAAGAAACTATCAATTTCCATCAAAATTTGCAGTTTTTCAAGTTTTGAAAATTTATAATTGATGTAAATCAATACGAGTTCTATATAGCAGTGATTGCAGCCCTCAAACATAATACAAGTAACATTCAAATAAAATTTTAGCCCATGTGCACACCATTTAGACCATGAACAATAAAAAACAAGCAAAATTCTTTCATAAAATAGAGCGCATCGCCTTTTTGCATGTTTCAAGTTTCTTGAATAATTAAGTGGGACTGTGTACCCACAAACCAACCATGGATTTCAACATAGATCTTTAGCCTTTAGCCTCTTGGAACGATCCGGTGCCTCTCGGACAAGCATCCATTACCTGATTCTCTTCTTGATTCTTGCCACATGAAGTTCCTCTATGCAGGAGAGAGAAGGAGGAGAGAGAAACACTGGTTTTTATCTCCTTGCTCAGTGTATCATTCCTTGCATGGTCTGGAGCAATCGGAGGTGCAAAGAATCTTCATTTCACAGCCAGGAGGGTTTCTCTCCATTTGCCCGATCAAAAATTGCTTTTAAAAAAAGGGAAAAAATGGGGCGTCGAAAAAATGACCCCCCCCCAATGGCGTTTCATTTCTTGAATTTGCTATAAGTTTAAGCAAGCTTAAGCTTTTAAATCCAAAATATCTAGTTCATGCCTTTTGCTTTCACACATTCAACAAGTGGTTTTTTTTCAGTTTTGAGGGGCAAACGACATCAGAATCGAGATCCGTCTAGACGGGTTGTTCCGTGACGTTGAAATCTACAAAGCTAGGCCTTGTCTCACTCTTCCCAGCTTCCAGATCCAGTAGTTGCTTCACAACCCCAAACCTTGTGGGGATTAAATGGGGGATCAAACGACCTTGGAATGGAGATTCGAGACTTGCATTGGATTCTTGAAGTCGTTTTGCATCTAGGTAAACTCCAGCTTGGCCATCCGCTACCATTTGATTTCCATGAAAATAAACGCTAGCACTTTAGGGACTTGCCGCTTAAAATTGTACTGATTGCCACTGCCATCTTTGACGAAATCTTTTTTTTCCCCTGAAATCTAGAATTTTTGGCTATTTTTAAGCACTTCTGGGCATAAAAAATCATCTGTCACCTCAACTAACACATGATATATCCATTTGACAATTTTGTCATGTCCCCTATATTTTTCTTTTGTACCATCGTGTTAGTATTTGGTTTTTCTGTACTTAATAGGAGCCGGGCTGTTACCTAGTCGCCTTGCTTTTTTCAGTCGTGGATTTTTCTCTTCTCCTGACATTCATAAATAGATGATTGAAGCTACTACTTTGACAGATTTCCAAAAAGGCCAACTCAAGGAGTTAGACACTAAAGTAGCTAGCTACCTTGGAAGTTGAGAATGTGTGTTTAACTAAAGAAAAGAATGCAGCTCTTGAGGACATGATAGAGTCAACTTGTAAGTTGGGACTTGTGAGAGCCAATTGTAGCATTCCCAAGACATTGTTAAATCCCAGAAGAAGCGTATTGAAGAGCTTAATAAGAAAATTGATACTCTACTAAGGTAGAATGCCTTCAGTAGTGAATGAATTGTGTGCAAGATGACTTTACTCGTTATGCTGAATTGGTGTTACTTCCCCCTCCTTCTAGATTAAGTATAATCAATAGTGGTTTGCCTTGTATATTTCCTTGAGCAATGTGGATTTGGAACCTCTAGAGAATGGGTGGTCAAATCTATGGTCTGCAGATTTGTTGAGACCTATCTTTGATAGATTTGTGGATGAGCTAGTTTCACATGAAACCCAATTACTGGTTCTTCTTGATGTTCCCAATCAACAGCAAATGCATGCATTTAAAGGATGGTATGAGAGAGCCAGAAAAGTTATGTACTGGCTGTCTATCAGTATTTTAGACTCTATGATTGTGCATATTCAGGATGCAAGTACGCCAAAGGAGGCATGGGATACTTTGTCAAAAATGTATAGCACAAATACGCAAGCCAAGAAAATGCAGCTCAAGCAAGAGTTGCACAATGTGCAAAGAGAAAGTATGAGCATCAATGACTACCACATGAAGGCGAAGAAGATTGTAGATGCACTTGCTTCCATTGGGTCGCCAGTGGAAGATGATAATTTAGTTTCTGTGACCTTGAATGGTCTAGGAAAGGATTATGCACAATTCCGAACATCCATTTTTATCCGTGAAAGATTTCCTGATTTTGAGGAGTTGGTTGCTCTTCTAATTTCTGAGGAGCAGAGAAATGGTGGTACATCTTCTTCAGGAGGAACTTCAAAAGAAGCTGTCTTCTATTCAAATGCTGGAAGAGGTAGAGGCAGAGGTAGAGGAGACTAATCTAGAAGCCATGGTAGAAATCAGAATATGTAGCAAACTCAAGAAAACCAGTCCTATGGAGGAGGATGTGGTAACTCTAGAGGTAGGGGGAGCCAAAGAGGTTGTGGTGGATGGCAAAGAGGGCAAAATGCAAACAGCAATGTTGAATGCTACTACTGTGGTAAAATGGGTTATATGGCTAAAGACTGCTACAAAAAGCAGAATGACATCATGAATGGTAAATTGAAACAAGGGAATTATGCATCTTCTAGTAGAAAGGGTGATGACAGAAATGAGCATTTGTTTATGGTGTAGCACATGACCAATTCTGTGACAAGTGCAGAAGAAAGCAACAATGTGTGGCATGTTGACTCAGGTGCATCAAACCACATGACAGGTCATGCAGAATAGATGCAGGATGCAAGGAAAATGGAAAAACCAGTATTTGTGGAGACTGGTGATGATATTGCACATCCTATTGTGCAAATTGGAAAATTTCATTTGTCTATGCAGGATGGAAAAAAGAAATACCTATCGGATGCATTTCATGTCCCGAATATCACCAAGAATCTGGTTTCTATTGGTCAAATGGTTGAGCAGGGCTTGCAAGTCAAATTTAATCCTCATGGATGCTTTGTTGAGGATATGAAAAATAAAGGTTGCTTGATAGCAAAAGGAAAGAAGAAGGGCAGAATGTTTACGTTGGATGCAGACATACCTGAATTGAGTGTAGCAATGTTTGCACATGGGACCGGTGTAGTTGCAGATATTGATATCTGGCATAAACGCATTGGTCATGTTAATGTACAACGACTTAAATCAATGCAAGCCCAAAATATTATTGCACGATTGCCTAAATTCAAGGTTGCCGAAATGCATAAGGTATGTCAAGCCTGTCAATTTGGAAAACAGGCAAGGAAACCATTTCCTAGACATGTTCAAGAGAGTAAGAAGCCATTGGAATCAATCCACTCTTATGTGTGGACTAATAAAGTTGTATCTATTGGAGGCTGTCATTATTTTGTCACTTTAATTGATGACTATAGAAGAAAAGTTTGGGTATATTTTATGAAAAAGAAAAGTGAAGTTTTTGGGTATTTCAAAACTCTTAAAGCTATGGTTGAAAAAGAAACAGGCCTGCAAATAAAATGCCTAAGGTCAAATTGAGGGGGAGAGTACCTCTCAAATGAGTTTGCAAGGTTCTTGCAGGAGCATGGCATAAAGCAGCAATATTCATGTAGTCATATCCCATAGCAAAATGGAATTGTAGAAAGAAAAAACAGGCATATTGGAGAGGTATATCGTGCCATGTTCAATGAAAAAGGCATGCCAGAATTTTACTGGGCTGAGGCAATTGCTACAGCAGTCTACATAATGAACATGACTCCCACTGCATCAATACATGGCATGACTCCAGAGGAGAGGTATACTGATAGGAGACCGGATATTTCTCATTTGAAATTTTTTTGTTGCATTGCCTATGTTCATGTGCCAGATGAGTTGAGATCCAAGTTGGATCTAAAAGCTTAGAAGTACATCTTTATTGGTTACTCTCTGTAGTAGAAAGGGTATAGATGCTATGACCCTTCTACTCGTAAGTTTACAGTGAGCAGAGATGTTGTTTTTGATGAGATGAGTAACTGGTATAAACTAGTAAATGTGATTGATAATGTAGATGCACAAAATGGTAATGCTGCACAGAATTCACAGCAGCAGTCACAAGATATTAGTGGATGTGGAGTGTCCTCTAGTGGTAGTTCACATTCTTCGCCATGGAAAGGCAGATTGAGATCAGGAGAATCTTCTCAAAGCAATGCAGATAGTGGTATATAGGTATCACGAAAAGGAAAAGAGAAGGTAGATCAGCCCATGTTTGATGTGAATGCAGGTCACTCTTATGTGGATGGTGAATCCAGTGGCTCAAAACAGAGCATTGATGATGAGTTGGGTATTCCTTTTGTTGTTATACCTGGACCGGAGTAAGGAAGACCAGGAATGTTTTGAGAGCACCTGGAAGTGAGCCTACTTTGCACAGGTCTATCAAAGCTAGGTATCCTATGCCTATATAGTCAAAGTGATATAGGAACTAGAACCCACTTCTTTAGAATATTCACTATGCCTATATAGTCAAAGTGATATAGGAACTAGAACCCACTTCTTTTGAGCAAGCCATGGGAAAAGAAAAATGGGAGAAAGCCATGGATGAAGAAATGGATGCTTTGGAAGTAAATGCTACATGGAAATTGGTACCTTTGCCTAAAGATAAGAATGCAATTGGTTGTAAGTGGGTTTATAAGGTGAAGCACAATGCAAATGGTTCTGTGAACAGATACAAGCAAGATTAGTAGTCAAGGGGTATGCACAAACATATGGCATTGATTATGAAGAAACATTAAGTCTGGTTGCAAGGATGGCAACCGTAAGAGCAGTCATTGCTATGGCTGCATCAAAGGGATGGTCTTTACATCATATGGATGTAAAGAATGCCTTCTTGCATGGGGATTTGCAAGAAGATACCTATATGGAGCAGCCACCAGGTTATGTGCATGCTATTCATCTTGAGTTTGTTTGCAGGTTGAAGAAAGCCTTGTATGCTTGAAGCAAGCACCTAGAGCATGGTTTGACAAGATAGGACAGTATCTTTTCACTATTGGCTTTCAGATTTCCAAGCCAGATTTATCACTTTATGTGAGAAAAACAGAGAAAGATATTATGTTGCTAGTCATTTATGTTGATGATTTGATCATCACATATGATAGTGATGAAGATATCCTTCATGTGAAAATGCTATTGAAGCAGAAGTTTGAGATGAAGGATTTGAGAGAGCTGCGTTATTTCTTGGGCATTGAGGTGATCAGATCACCAAGTGGGATACGGCTCTTGCAGAGACAGTATGGATTGGACATGTTGTCCAAATATGGGATGACAGTTTGTAAGCGTATTTCAGTTCCTTTGGAGCAGAATGTGAAGCTGAGGGCAGATGCACGTGAGCTTCTGGAAGATTTTACTATGTACAGACGCATAGTAGGAAGTTTGATTTATATGACTATTACTAGGCCAGATTGGAGCTATGATGTTGGATTGGTAAGTCAATTTATGCAGGCTCCAAGGAAACCGCATTTGGATGCGGCTAGACGCATACTCAGGTAGTGGACTATTTTATGAGACTGGGGTTTTGATATAGTTGCATGGATACACTGATGCTGATTAGACTGGTAGTATTTCTGATAGACGATCTACCAGTGGATATGTGTTCTCTTTTGGGAGTGCTGCAGTCACTTGGAGCAGTAATAAACAGCCTATAGTTGCCTTGTTGAGCACAGAGGCTGAGTACAGGGGTGCAGCAATGGCTGCATGTGAGGTAGCTTGGTTGCATAAGCTACTTTATGATATGCATCAGCCTACAAATGGGCTAGTTGTCATTTATTGTGACAACATGAGTAGTATACACTTGGCAAATAACCCATGGAAAATAACCCAGTCTATCATGCTAGAACAAAGTACATTGAGGTGCATTATCACTATGTGCGGGAGAGGGTTTTACTAGGTCTTATTGATCCAGTTTATGTCAGCACAGAGAATCAGATAGCTGACATATTCACGAAGGCATTGGACACAGAGAAGCTGCGCAAGTTTAGAGACGTGCTTAGTGTGCAGGAATTGGGATTGAGCTCGAGGGGGAGTGTTGAGATATCAAGCTCCACTCGTGATATGTAGGGGTGACCGTTGTGCATTTATGTCACTGACTTGTTAGTTGCAGATGCGGTTGGTACACCGCCCATGAATAATAGCTAGATGATAGCTAATCTTATCTACTCTAGTTTGTGGCTCAGTTAGTATGCCACCTTAGTTAGTTGAGTTTGGTTTGAGACCCATATATAGGGTTCTTCTATTTCTCTATACTAGAGTTCTTTTTGGCTTACACAACTAAGAAGATGAAAATTTTTTTTAACCTCCACCTTTGTGTGTATTCCCCCATTGTGTAAGTGAGAAAGCTACAAGTGAGACTCCTTCCTTCTCTCCCACAATCTTAACATATACGGTCTCTTTGCGACTGGTGCAGCTCCTAGCACCAGCTTGATTTCGTGGTCAACTTCCCTCCAAGGAGGAAGTTCTGTCAGCACCTCAGGAAATACGTCTGCGTATTCCTTTAACCATGACGGTTCTTCCCTAGATTCTTGATTCTGATCTAGCTTATTCAGTTTAATCAGATAGACATGAAGGCCCTTTCTAACTCCTTTTATAATCCATGTTGCTTTTGCTAGTTGTATTTTTGGCTTACTAGCCTCTCCTTGAGTTGTAACTAGTTCCCCTTCAGAATTTCAGAAGGAGACTTGGCCCTTTCCACAGTGGATGTGGGCATCATTGGGTATTAGCCAATTCATTCCAAGCAAACATTTGTGGACACCTAGGTTCATTACCCTGAATCTCACCGAAGTCGGCTTCCCACCCAGTAGAAATTTCACCTTAGCAGTTTGCCTAGTACAAGAGACCTCACAACCATTTGCCAATTCCACAAGTAAAGTAGGTGCGTCTATTGTGACCCTTCTTAATCTGATGGAGTTTGGATCACCGAGAATTGGCGATTTGGACCCTTCTTGCAAAGAGCGGCATGAACCGTTGCCCTCTCAATGTCAGCATCCATGGATGAATCCTCTTCGTCGCCCAACTCCTTGTTGGAAACACTGGAGGTTCTCCCTTTGGCCATGATTGTGGCTCCTTGGAATTTCCCTTGGCATTGTCCTCTGCTAAGCTTGGGACACTGCCTCTTGAAGTGTCCGGGCTCGTTGCAATGGAAGCAATGTAGATTGCGGTCGTTACCTCATGTAGGAACAAAGTTGTTGGCATCGTTGGTCCTAGCTTTCTTCCTTTGTCCTTGATTCTGACCCTACGCTCTCTTAGTCTCAGCCCTATAAATTCCCTTGTTCTAATCCCTGCAAGGCTAAGTCCTATTGTTCCTTGGCTTGGTCTGCACCTCCTGTATTATTGGTGCAGCTCGAATGAGTGCGTCTTGTAGGTCCGTTGGCCGCATTGATTCCAAGCGAGTGTTTATGGGTGGATTTAACCAAGCACAAAACTTTGACACCTATTGTGTCATATCCATTTGTGGTGCATACTTTAAGAGAGAGATGAACTTTGAATAATATGCATCAAGGGATAGTCTGAGCTGCTTCAATTCATAGAATTCGTTCATCTTTTGTGCGGTAGGTAGGTGGCAGATACCTCCCTCGCACAACTTCCTTAAGCTTCTCCCAAGTGACTGTTCCTTCCAAGATCGCTTGGTCTCTGCACCATTGTTTCCATCAAAGTCTTGCTTCGCCTGTAAGCTTAAGTTTGGCGAGTATAGCTTGGTTAGCATATGCAGTTCCTGCTGCCTCAAAATAGTCTTCCATCGACTCGATCCAGATCTTGGCGTCAGCTTGAACAATCCTTCCCTTGCCATCGAACTCAGGTGGCTAGATTTGTTTGAGAAGGAACTTTTTCTCTTGAATCACAACTGTGCTTAGTGTAGGGGTCGGACTTGGAACCTGCACTTGGGGTTGCGCCTAAACAATAAGATTCTTTATGTTAACAACTTATCCCTCCTCATATCACAGTATTATGACTTGCACAGCTTTTAGCCAAGTGACCTAATCACTTAACTCCTTTGCCAATATTTACAATCAGGATAGACAATAGTAAGAAGTCTTATTTATTCATGAGGACATAGCCCTTTGAGTACATTTATTTTGGGAAAATAGAACAAGCTAATTGGTATATCACTTTAAGAAAAATAGGATTGTGTTACAATTGGTTACAGGGACTGAGTAATAGTATGGAGTGGGGTCATGGATTTTCAGGAAATGATAACTCATAGGAAGCTTGGGGTATCCCTTCCTTTGATACCCGTTCTTCTCATAGGGCCCTAGCACTTTGATTCTGTCGGCAGGGATCACTCGAGTCACTTTTTTGTATACATACTTGTTCTACTTGACTTGCTGATCGCCAACATGCAGGGTTGCATTTGCATGAGCTTCAACAAAGATGAACAGCTTCATGATCTTTAAATCCTCCATCCACTTGATTCTCTTCAAGTTGATCTAAAGACACGTGAGTCGGTGGGCTGCTATATAATATATTCCTGATTCTCTCGTCCATCTCCATTCCGCGTATATAAGTGAGTAACAAAATGGTTTCAACAGAAAACACTGCTCTATTCCACTCACCCTCCCCTAGTTGTCCCCTTATTCCCTTTACTTTCCTCCATTAAGTTCCTTTGTAAATCTTAGATTCCATTGGTTCACTCTGATACCAACTGTAACATGCCCGCTTGTCCGCTTACGGGACATGTCTTAGTAGCCCATCGAAAGGAGTGTCTAGAAGGCTCCAACTGGCACTAGTAGGGAATGTCACATGGTTTGCGATCTAAGTCTTCCCGAGTCTGCCCCGAGCAGAAGTGTCCAATCGTTCCTACTTGGGATTGACCGGAGGTCAAGGTTCCTTTCCTATCAGCAAAGTCTCTAGGAAGGAGCTAGCGTCGAGCTCCAAATGTACCACCTTGCGTAGGAATAACATAGTCAATGCGGATTCATGCTGCACTTGGTTCATGGAGAATGGGAAACGAGAGGGATGCAAAGCTCAACCTCTCTGCCGAACGGCATAGTCCCATTCCTTTCTCCTAAAATAGAATAAACCGAAAATTCTACATCTATTGACATAGTAGGTCCTCATTGTCTAATTATCTCATCATTTGAGAAAAGTTTCCAACTAACCAGGACCACCCTTCCATAGGGCGGACCTAAATCACGTCCACCGTACTCTCAATTTTCTTTAGTTATCTAATTACCTAACACATTACGTTTTGACATGCAAAATCAACTTTCTTAATTAAACAAATTAATCACGGGTTCCTTCACGTAACTTAGGCACTGACACAAAAACAATACTAAGCAAGTTCCTTTTTCTCTAATAATTGCTCTTTATTTATAAAAATCCTAAAGTACATCCAATATCACGCCCGAAGGCTATCCCAGCAAATCTACAGGATTGCTGCTCCACCCATTGACTAGTACATGGGCCTCGAGATCCCATCTCAAGTCACGTTAGCCTCTTGTACAGGATTCAGAGGCAAAGGATTTACAGCCAGAGCCTCCCCTGGCACCCAAGCATCCTCCTGCTCCAAGTAGTACCTACGGAGAGACCTCTCACGACGGGTTAGGTCTATATACCCGATGCAGTTTAACAACCCCCTTGGATAGGGCCAGGCAGACAATCAGAGGTAACTAATCCTGCCTCTCCCTCCAGGCTTTCAACCTGAAGCATTAAGTGATTTCCTTGAATTAGTTCCTTGAGCAAAGAGATCAACTAATGTACCTAAGTACAAGCACGAACATTTTAGAGGTCGTCTGTACGATCGACTGCTAAGATGTGACTCCTTTTTTCTCAGATGCTCCCAGCACCCGATTTTGGATCTTTTCACGACTTGGCGAGATCCCAATAATTTCAAACAAGATATGCAATCAAATGGTCTTGGTAAGTTGAATTATAATTGCCCTTTTCCCTTGGGTTTTACCTTAGGGTATCTTAGTCCCTAACTCAAGCATTAGCTGATATGTCAAGGCAATGAACATGCCTTATTCGCAACCCAACCAAGGGTCTTTTAATCTCTAATTCCAACCAAGCTCAGTTAACACACATGACAACACATGATTCTTCATTTAAACTTTCAAGATGCAGTCTAGATGCATGCGATCCTTCCAATTCTCTTAGTGCGGTTCTATGTAGAATTTCCCAATCAACTTTAATCATCATGCGTGTTGAGCATTTAGTATAGTTGTACCTCCTAACGACTTTTATCTCTCTTTATTCCTGGCAATGAGTACTTATTTCTAATGCACCGGATCACATGTGACTTGCGTCTATGAAAGTCTAGGGTTTTGTCTAACGATGCAAGTGTATCTCATGAACAAAAATTAACATTTCATGTGTTTCTTTTAACCATGATTGCGAAACGTGAATTCTAAATGACTATTCATGCACTGAATTGGTTAAAAAGCCATCATTTTATGTGAAGTAAGGCGATAACCTTATCATTTTATGTGTGTAACAGCTATCATTTCATGCTTAAAATCTTATGCAAATTCCAACTCTACCATTTCGCGTATGGATCTTAGTACTTAGAGTAAACAAAACCCTAAGATTTGTTCTTGTTCCATGCATGACATCGATGCTTTCATCCCTTCCACGAGAAATAATTCCTAATTAAATTTAAAGCTTAGAACCTAGGCTTGATTCGTGTGTGCTGCATTGGTCGTTCCGCTCACCCTTCCAGCATTATCGGTGGCTTGGACGCCTACACTTCTCATGACTTTCTTCTTGGGAGCCATTCACCATACGGAAATTGGGCAATCCGGACCTTAATGATTTCGGGTTGACACGTTCTGTTGGGAAAGACCGTTGGATGGGATTCATTGTCGAGAGAGCGGTTTGGGTGACTTGTAGCGGTTACTCTCTTTCTCTCTCTTCTTCCTCTTTTTCTCCTCTCCTCCTTTCTCTCTCTCTCTCTTCTTCTTCTTCTTTCTTACTCTCCTACTCTCTCTCCCTCTCCTTCTCTCCTTCTCCTTCTCTCTTATTCCTCTACTCTCTCTCTCTCCTTCTTTCTCTCCCACTTCCTTTCTCCTCCTTCCCTCTCTTTCTCTTCTTCTTGTCTTCTTCTACTATTGTCTCCTTTCTCCCTCTCCCTCTTCTTCTTCTTCTACCTCTCTCCTTCTCTTCGTCTCCTTCTTTCTTCTCTCCCCTTCTTCTCTTCTCTTTCTCACTCCTTCTTATCCTCTCCTTCTCCTTCTCTCCCTCTTCTTCACTCTCCCACTTCTTTTCCTGCCTCCTTCTCCTTCTCTCCCTCTTCTTCACTCTCCCACTCCTTTTCCTCTCTCCTTCTCCTTCTCTCCCTCTTCTTTTCTCTCCTCACTCCTTCTCTCCCACTACTTATCTTTTCTCTACCACTCCTTCTTCTCTCCTTATCCTTCTCTCTCCCTCTTCCTCCTCTTCTCTCTCTCCCTCCTTCTTTCTCTTCTCTCCTTCTCCTTCTCCTTCTCTCCCTCTACTTCCCTTCTTCTTACTCTTCCTCACAGGGCCCACGTAGCTGGTGATCAGGGGGAGGGTGGTTATGGTTGTAGTCCAGTGCCATTTCAACAGCACAGCAGGTGACCAGAGGGGAGTATGGTTGTGGTCGTGGCCCAGGGCCCGTCCAACAGTATGACGGGTGATCGGAGGGGAGGGGTGGTTATTATCAAGCCGAAGGCCCGTTCAGTAGCACGGATAGGGGAAAACACCCAGTCGGAGGGCCCAATAGCGCCGCCAGCGAGGAGAGGGGTGACGTAAGGGAGGCTGGGTAGCGGAACAGCTGTCGAACCAAAGCAGGTCACAGGGGGGAGACTTCGTTTAGAAGGGCCCAGGGAGGTGGTGCAGCACCTGTCCTCTAGGCGATGGGGGTGGCTACGGCCCAGAGCCCAAGGGGGTGGTGCAGTCACTACTGATAGGAGGGGGAAACGACCTTTAACAAAGGCCCAAGGGCCCTGTGTGGCAGCTGGGGGGGAGGTTGGCAACATCTTGAAGGGGGCATAGCCTCTCTGTATCCTCCTCTCTCTCTCTCTTTAGGGAGGGGAGAAGCCCTCCCCTTATATAGAGGAGGGGAGGAGGTAGGTGGCATGGCCACCCCTCCACCTAGAGGTTGCATGCCTCCCCCCCCCCCCCCCCCCATCATCCACCACTCCCACTCTCTCTTCCCCTCCCCCGACTGCTGTCGGTGGGGAGAGAGGGGGGAGTAAAAAAGTTTGAACTAGTGATAATTTTTTTTTCCTTTTCCTTTAAAATTTTAGGGGAGGGTTCCTATGGCCCATTACATCCAAAGATATATACATATATCAACTTGGCTAAATCAAAAATGCCCTCAACATACATAGAAAGGTTTTGAAACTGACTGTAATACTCCCTAAACCATAAAGCCTCGATGTCTAAGATCATACCACTTTCTTTTTCCATTGGAGATACAAAAACTTGTGTGTCATGGCTCACTTAATGTCCTCCCATGTATGAAAAACATACCCAATTTTTATCATGTATCTCCACCATGTATATGCATATCCCTCTAAATGTAAAGTTGCATAGCAAATCTTTGCCTCATCATGTCATGGATAGAGGGCAAAATACATTTTCAATCTATTAATCCATTCTTCAAGCTCTATTAGTGAGGAATTGTCCCCTTTAAGTGGTGGTATGTTGATTTTCTTTGTGTACTCTCTATCATAGTGGTAATGATGATCATTGTTATTGGATGAACCACTTGATTGTTGCTTTGGAGAGAGATTATCCAATATTGGTTGTCCATGCTTATTGTTAAAAGATTGTTGGCCATTCTTCCTGTTGTCAAAGGAGTAATGACTAAGTGAGTTAATTCCATGTGTAGCTAATGACTATGAGGAGGATGAGTAGGTAAATCATTTCCTCAAGATCATCATCATGCTGAACTCTATTCTCTCTTCTTGAATCTTCATGAAGTGTTGAACTTGTCTATTTTTTGCATTAGGTATTTGTGAGTTTTGTGGATAAAACTACTTATAGAATGAGCCACACCCATGAATTTCTTCTTCTTTTTTAGCATGTTAAGTTTTTTCAACTATCCACAATCCTTTGAAGATTCAAAGTTTGGCCTTTCCCTATTCCAAGAGTTAGAAGAAGGCTAAAATATTTTCTTAACTCTTGATGGACTACCTTGCTCATAGGTTGAGTATATAAATTGATGGCCCATTATTATTGAAAGGTGGAGTGTTTTGCCACTTATTACCCAAGTTGCTAAGAATAGAGATCATTTGATCAAACTTAGTGTCCAACAATTAATTATGTTGCCCAAACTTCCCGAAATGACTGATCATTTGTCCAAACTTATCATTGATTGTTCGGTTCAATTAAATTATACTCTCATTCATATATTCAATCCTATGATAAAGTTGTCAGAATTCATTTGAATCATGTGATCCATTCACTTTAGACATATGTACCTCATCAATAGGGTCTCTTGGCCATTGTGATTCTTTATGTATGTTGCCATCATTTCCATCCTTTTTTCCATGATTTGTGGCTCTATGGATGAGATTATCTTTGTTTGATACTCAACTAAGTCTTCATTTATTCTCTCCAGTATTTGCTTTTTCCTCTTATTCCTGGCAGAATGGGTACAATAGGAGAAGACCGTCTGTCAATAAAAATGCTATAACGAGAGTTGTACCCTTTCAATCCTTGTGTTTATGGACACAAAATGAAGCTTAGTATGTATAAGTAAGGTACATTTTCTAAATTTTCAAGTTGAAATTGGATAAGAAGTAGCCCTAGACCAAAACAATGTGCCTTGCCTAGATGTCTAGGAGTTGTTTTTGGTGACCACCTGTTAGGAAAATGGGCATAAATTTTTCTCAATAGCTCTGATTGCCAGACTTCTTGATTAGAATCAAAGCTTATTTCATCCTCTACATAGATTATAATAGTTTTATGTTATAGTTAAAATATATAATTATAAATTTCACTTTTCTATGACCATCCAAATTGTGACAATAACCTATTTAACCTTGTAATTGCCTTATTTGTCACATTTGACCATTGGTATTCATCATACACTTATGCCCATTGAATTATAACATGTGTACTCTTCAAATACCATATATTGACCTATAAAATATCAGTAAAATTATAATAGCCTACAATTTATTTTTGTTAATTGCCATGTTTCACCCTATTTTAGTGCCTTGTTTTCCTAATGATCTTCAATCTTCTTCTACTCTATCGTGAGTGGTCTTGCATAGTCTTCCATTATGGTGAGGAATAAAAGGGTGGATATGGCACATAAATGGAATTTGAAACTTTAGAAGGTGTACAAAGTTTCTTCCGAGCTAGGTTGTGCATCCCTATAGAGTCCTAAATAGCAAGGAAGGGTCATCTCTCTTTTGTCTTACTATCTCGTCTCTGGCTTCGACCTTTTTCCTAGGTCTGTATGTTTACATGGGAGAGCTAGTATTCTAGAAGACAAGGATGCTTTACATGACTAAAATAAAGCTTTGGGCATTCAATGAGATATAGGAATTGAAAGTTGAATGAATTGAAGAGGGTTGAGAAAGGTTTACCTTTAGTAATCAGTAACTTGCTTATCTATTAAACTCACTTTTTACCATTTTCTTGGGTATCTCAATATATAGGCTCACAAGAAATCAAAATTCAAAGATTAGACAATCACATGAGCAAGAATTCACCAAAATTTTTAGATTGAAATGTACCAACATGCATGTTTCAATCATGAAAGATATCAATGATGAAAATTAAGCTAACGAGCTGAATTATCCATCATTTCATGATAGATATTCAATCAACAATGAATATCCATTCAATTTTTAGCACAACTACATTGAATTTATCAATCAAGCAAATAGGACATACCCAATTCAACTCATCCTTTAGGAAAATTGGCTAAGCCTCAACAATTGGAATTAGAGAGATAAAAAATGAGTAGATGATACCTTGTTTGATACTTGAGATTGATGTAGCTTGCTGAAATAGACTAGATTCCTTCAAGATATTTGATGGGATATATGTATAAGTCTTCCATTGATTAAGAGCCCACTTGAAGTCTTCAAGAAGCTTCAAGAATGCTAATATTGAACTATGAGTGCTTACATTGACTAAAGAATGACCAAATATCCATAAATCTAAACCAATGCATTCAAATAAAGCTAAAGATCAACCAAAGCTTTAAGAGATACTTCAATTCCTAATGAAGATTAGTGCAAAGCTTCAAAAGTTGCCTCATTTCTTGATAAAAATAAGTATCCAAGTGATTTCAGTAATCACTTGTATTCTCGAGGGCTGAATTATCCATCATTTCATGAAAGAGATTCAATCAACAATGAATAGGCATTCAATTTTCAGCACAAGTGGACTGAATTTATCTATCAAGCAAAGAGAACATACCCAATTCAACCCCTCCTTAAGCAACTAACTAAGCCTTAACAATTGGAATTAGAGAGATTAAAAATGAGTAGATGATACCTTGTTTGATACTTGAGGTTGTTGTAGCTTGCTAAAATAGATCAAATTCCTTCAAGATAGTTTATGGGAGTTCCATATAAGTCCTCCATTGATTAAGAGTACACTTGAAGTCTTCAAGAAGCTTCAAGAATGCTAATCTTGAACCATGATTTTTTACATTGATTGAAGAATGACAAAATATCCATAAATCTAAATCAATGCCTTCAAATAAAACTAAACATCAACCAAAGCTTCAAGAGATGCTTCAATTTCTGATGAAGATCAATCCAAAGCTTCAAAACTTGCCTCAATTCTTAATAAGAACAAGAATCCAAGTGATTTCAATAATCCATAGTTGCCCAAGTATTTAAGAAGAAAGAAATACTATGAATCAATGTATATTGCTTCAACGTTGGAAAAGACCTTGTACTTGATGCTTAGAAGTAAAACACATCATAATCCCCATGAATAAGCCACAAATTGATCAAAATTTTAAAGAATTTGTGGTTGTCTCATTTTTCCCAAATTAGAGACCAAGAATCCACTAAATCTTGTCCAAATGCTTCAAACTTACTTCATCATTATTTGTTGAAGGTAAAGAATAGTATTCAATAAGTATTTGAGTAAAAGCCCCATGAAATTTACACGGATTAAGCAAGATTCAGCTTGTTGTCCATAAACTCCATGGCTAGGGTTTGAAAGAAGTTTGAAGAGGAGAAAATAGCTCAATCTCTAAATGATAAGGTAAGATAATCCTTCTAGGAGATTACAAAAGTGAAATCCCCATGAAAACTTTAAAAATTTTGTTGAATATTCATTGTTATTCTAAATACTCAGTAAGGAGGAGAGGGAAAATCAACATAGCTAACGTTCAATTAAAGAAGAGTGTTGCTAGCTTGTTGGGAGTCTTCCTTCGATTGTAGAGATCAAGCTTGATGTCCGAGAGAGGTGATAGGTGCTAGAGAAGAATGCCTACATTTGCTCATAAATTTTTATGTAATTTTCACTAATATAACTATAGACTCCACATGGCTACCTCTAAGCTCTCAACTGGTCATGACACTACTCAAAATGCTCCTCAAGAAGCGAAGAATGATGTGGTATACTCAAAGGAAGAAGATATTGGCATGGAAGAAATACCTTGAAAATATTTCAGCTATGGAAGCTTGGAATAGGTTGAGAGAGAATAGAAAAATCCTTGAGTAGCAAAAAGTAATCTAGTTTAAGCTTTTTCTAAACTCTATTAACCCCGGTTAGTCCTGGAACCTTCAAAATGGGCATGTTCTTGTCCATGAGTTGCCAAAATATCCAAGATCCCTCCATTTCTTCTTTATATATTCTCTAAGAGCTCCAAAAAATAATGAAGACTAAATACAAGAAACCCCGATTAGTTACAATTTAAACTGTACCAATTCCTATAACCAAATCTAGAATTCTAGTTACCCTAGATGGTGTTGGTAACCAGATCTAGGCTTAAAAATAACCTTGTCAGGAATCAAATTCAAGGCTATGATACCATTGAAATGAACTAGCCTATACTAAATTAAAATAAAAAGAAATTCAAGAAACAACATTTTAATTAAATGGCCATAGCCATACCATATATGAAAATGTATTAAATATACAACACAATGAAGCCGTAGCTAAATGATATCAAAGGTATAATGAGAACCATTGATGAGAGGTTGCTGTAAGAAATGAACCTCTTGCTAAGGTGGGCATTGAGTATTCACCCTCAATGTTGGTGGGAAAGGCAAAAACCCTCAAGCTTCAAGAAATGGAGAAGTTTACATATGTACTAAAAGATGAGTACAATGGCACACTCCTACCTTTTATACTCTTTTATACTCAAGCCCCAATTAAGCTATTTTTCTCTAAGCTAAAGGGTACAAAAATTGTTTTATTATGTTCAAATTCTTAAAGAACTACCTCCCGTTGATGAGAATGGGTTAATCATCTATGAACTCGAGAGGATTATTGGTAAGTGTGGAATATTTCCATGCAATTAAAAGTTAGTTGGTTAGTTAAAAAGTTAGTTATTCAATTAATAAGTCAGTAAGGTTACTAACTAAAGACTAACTAAGGTAAAAACTAACTAACATTAATAACTTAAAATATTTATTTAATTGAAAATATTTTATTAAAAATTTGGGAGTTGTAAATCTAATATTTTCCTCGGATTAACAAGGATAGCCACCCTTCATAGAAGTTACAATATGAACGAGAGTTATGAGCCATATTAATCACTAGTGTTAATATGTGTAGTATGGATGGTCCAAAAATATTAGAATTTGGGCAAAAATAGCATATTCTAGATATTTTAGATATTGTCTTGAAAATATATGGAGATATTTAGAAGTAAATGTTATTTAAAAGAAAAGACAAGTGATGTTTTAGTTAGTTTTGAAAATTGTATAAAAAGAAAAAAATAAAGAGAGAGATTAGCAAAATCGCGCATGTCGTGATTGCAGTCTATAGCCACTAGACAACACTTTGAATAGTGAGAGAAAGAAGGAGTGATCTAAAAGCTTTTTAACCAAGTGTCTTGAGGTTTTGGCCCCCTTTTGGAGCCAATGGAACCATCAGATTTATGAGTTAAGCATCAGATCACTTATTTTTCCAAGAGTCTCTCCACCAAGAACTCTTGTTCTCAGCCACATCCCCTCTTCTCTAAAATATGAGGCATGGGGAGGCACAAGCACGCACAAGGAGACCCTGAGAGAGAGAGAGAGAGAGTTCTTCCTCCCTTTCCCCCTCCTTAGAGGGTGGTCACAAGCATTCTCTCTTTTTCTTTTCCCCAAGCTGATTTTTCCCAATTTTCCTCCTCTCAAGCAAGTGGGTGCTGAAGTCTTGTGCGAGTCGTGTTTAAAAGAGAACAAAATCATGGTCCCAAGCGGAAATGTTATGCACAGATGTGGCAATCCCTCAACAAGCAATGGAGTCTCGGGCAAGGGCATCACTACCAATCAAATCATGGTTCCAGTTGTAAGTAATGAATTTTTAAATTGATCGATGTTTGTTTTGATTCTTGCATGAGATACATTAGGCTCCATACTATGATGTACGAGAATAGGTCATGGAAAGGGATAGGCCTCTTCTCACATATTCGAAAGATGGAGTTGGCAAAGTGCATGTATCAAGGGAAGTTAATTGCATTTAGTTGCGTATGGCCTATTCATTGTTGATAGAGCAATCGATTGGGGGTTATGAATAGCATAATCGTAAAAACAATAACATTAGGAGTTGTGCATACAAGTATTAAGTAAATTTGTTTGGGGTCAGTGGAGCTTTGAACACCCCTTGCTTAGACTGGAATAGAATTGTAGACTGCCATGAGCCCAAAGTCTAGGGTGTTGGAAGATCCTATTCTAGATAAAGGATGGAAATTTTGGTGCCATGTGATTTGGATAGGGTACTTCTGTTGGACAGAAGGGATACATAATTCTCATGTATGGGTAAGAGACAAAGATTAACTGGAAAATAAGTTAAGGAATTTGTTTGTCAAAAGGACTGCTTGCACTGTTTTCGTGTCTATGCTATGAGTGACGTGAACAAATCATGTTCCCTAAAAGGCTTAATTAATGAAGTTGATTTTAAATGTCATTTTAGGCGATCAGAATTGGACAAAGCCCTATAGGTAGAGAGGTTGACCAGCACGTCCCTCTCGTTTTCCATTCTCTTTGAACCAAGTGCGATATGGATCTGTTTTGGATTGGGTATCTATGTGTAAAGTAGGATGTCCAAAACCTAATGCTAGAATGTTGTTACGAGACCTTGGCCCTAGGAACCCAAATTTCAGGTCAATCCTAGCAGGTTCTTGTACCCTTTAGCTTAAGGAATTACATTAATTGGGGATAGAGTGTAAAAGGCAAGAGTATGCCATTGTAATAATCTTTTAATACATTTGTAAATTTCTCAATTTTCTTGGAGCTTGAGGGTTCTTGCCTTCCCCAAAATCATTGAGGGTAAATACTCAATGCCCACCATAGCAAGAGGTGGATTTCTTACAATAGCCTCGCATCCATGATTCTCATTGTACTTTGATTCAAACTATCTATGGCTTCATCATACTATTATCATAATACATTTTCAGCTATGGCATAGCTATGGCTAGTTGTCTCAATTGTTATTTCTTGGTTTTCTTGTTATTTCAATTCAGTTTAGGCTAAAGTCATTTCTAATTGTCTGAATCGAAGGTGCATGTGATTACTCGGTTTGGCAAAACCTACAAGGATACCACGTTGCAACCCATAGGCACTTCAAGGACCCATCAAGAGAACTTCTACCACCAAGTGGTAGGATTGAACACAATCAATCCAAAGGCCATGCAATATTCAGGCTCCTTGAGCTTTAATCCAAGAGTTAAACTTTGCAATTGGCCCAACTACTCAAAGCAGTTGTACTCTACTTGGCATATCCCACCCACTAAGGGAATGCAATAGTATGTGAAGACTCATCCCCACTCAACATGGAAAAGCCCAACCCCCAACTTGATCATAAATCTAGAGTCTGTGAAGTTCTAGGCCCAAAGAACATCACACTTAACAAAGAAAAAAACAAACCAGTTATACAAGAAAATCCACAACTAAGTGGAGTAAAAAACCTAGGCAATTGTCTTGGAGTTCAAATAGAAAACACCCAACAACTCCTCCTAGCAAGCAAAAAAGTCAAATTCTAGGTGCCAACACTAAAAAAGCCCACAAGAAGGATTTGGATTATCATCTTGGACAAAGACAGATGAGTTAAAACCTTGGATGCTACTCTCGAAGGTAGTAGCCGTTAGCAAAATGAAAGGAAACCCACAGCAATTGAAGGAAACATGCCAAGCACTTTGGCTATTCTAGACTCATTTAAAGCATGAGCTAGATCTAGACCTATCAATATTATCATTCCACTAGGTGATCTCCTAAATCTAGTCTTAGGTTTCAAAGATCACCTCTTGAAAATGATTTAACCCAAGCACCCCTTGGTATTGCTTGAACCGGAAGTACCAACCATGATGACTCATGCTTTGAAGAAAATAAATCAAAATATCTAGCAATAACCCCATCCCAACAAGCCCCCACTCTGATTCGAACATCTCTAGAGCTTCGATAGAACACCAAGAAAATAGGGATCTTACTACAAGAAAATCTATATTGTATTCATCCTTTACAACAAGAAAAAGAACACCAAGCACAACAAATCTTCACACAATATCATAGAAAAAATTTCGCATGGCTTTATCTTTAACAAAATTGATCACATTCTTTATATTCTTTTTAAAATCCATCAAAGAACCACAAAAATACAAAAGAATTCTCCACTTTGAATGGAATTTTATCACATAGTACTCATCTTCAATGTCATTAAAGTCTTGTCTTCTCTCAATCTCTCATATAGATACAATGTTTTGAGTATAAAAATGATTGTCTCTCCTTATACTTGATCTCTCACACACATATCCTCACTCAATAGTACCTTGGAATTATAATCAATAATCCTTTAACTCTCTCTTGGTCATGGATATCCCTCCCAAGAGGCATATCTAATATGAAGAGTCACCAGAGCCATTAAAGTGTCCCTTGAGAGCTCACTACTATCATTGTCATTGTAGTCTTCACTTTAAGTCTTCTTCAACTACTTCTTTTGCTTCTTGGAGCTAATTTGAACTTTCATTCTTCCTCTTCCAAGATTACAAAACATTCCCAAGTTAAACATCCATTCCACAAAACATTCACAGAGCAAACAAAACTGAGACAAAAGCTCTACAAAAGCTCAATAGAAGGTCAACAAAAAGCATAAAAACCATACAATTTCAACCAAAACCATTTCAAATAATCCAAAACCATTCAACACATTTTCAATCATCACTCCTCAAAAGACTTATTCATGATTTTAACCCCACCAATAGAAAGAAAATAGATCAAAACAAAGGCAGACCCTACTAGAACCAAACAAACTATCATGACTCTCCCAAACATACTCAAACTATCTCAAAGCACTTCCAAAGTCATCAAAATTCAATCAACACAGCCTCATATCAACCAAAAACCATCTAAAAAGCAACAGAAAATAGCTAAAAATAAAATCATTTCAACAATCAATATATCCCCACACTTAATCAAGAAGCATCCTCATGACCTTAGAAAAGGAGAATAGAAGCTCAAAATACTACCTCATCACTTTATCTTCATTAGAAAATCAATAAGTATTCATCCAATAGGTAGCAACCAATCACAACTCGATCCATTCTTTAAAAAAACTTGGATCTAACAAATAGATTGATGAAACGAAAACACCTTAAAGTATAAATCAATCCTTAGTATGCCAAACTAGAATCAAACAAATTAGTAAAGGATATCAGAGTTCTCTACATTGCAGCACATAATCATCTAAATAATATTTAACTTCAACCTCCTATGAGCTTTGATCATCTTTAGCTTCAATCTTCTTCAATAGCAACTTCATCTTCTCCATGTGAAAAGGATAATATACACACCACACACATCACAGAATATAGAACATGACACCCACAAATACACAACAAAATGTACAGCTTGAATGGCACCAATCCCCAAATATGAAGAGTTAAAAAGAAGGAGAATTTTCATTAAAAGGATGATACATTCAAAGACTATACCACTGCTATATAGGATGAAGATATTTATTCTTTAACTTCATACTAAGCTTGAGACATTTTAGGATTTTTCTTTCATCCAAAAATGGAGAGGTACATTTTGAAGAAATTACAGACAACACATTCTTTCCATCAAGAAAATGAATCTAGTAGAAAACACTTGTGCAAAGTAGTATAGCACATCCATCTGAGCAATAGTCACATCCTCATTAGGATTCATTATCAAAATTAAAATGGTATTTCGAGTGTTAAAATTGGATTGTTGATGCATGAAGGCAAGATACCAACAAAAATGTGTAGCAAGACGTACAAAAGTATCTTCATATTGAGCATGCACATGAGAAAATTGAAGATAGGAGTTTGAACATGCTAAATAAGACTTCAAAACCCAAGAATGATAGGCCAATTAAATCCAAGAGTATCCAATACATATTGAGGTGGAGGATTGATATATTTTGTAAGAGATGGAATAGGAATGAGGGTAGAACATTGAAGAGGTGGATATGATAGATCATAGAAAGATGAAAATTGTAAGGATAATGATGTTGGAAATTGAGAAAATAATACTAAAAAGGCTTTAAGTGATTTTGAACAACAGATAGAAGGAATAGGAAGAATAACAAGAGAAGGATCTATAAGGAGGAGAAGAGGTAGTAGGATCATCAATAAAAGGATAGGGAGTAAAAATTGGAATGTGAGGAGATAAAGAAGGGATAAAAGATAAAACAGGAATGGAATCAGAATTAGTAGTAAGAATATGAATATAAGAAGGAAGGTGAGTAGCAATTAGGGAATAGGAAATAAGATCATGAGAGTGAATAGAACAACGAAATTTAAAATTTTGGATAAACTCCCTAGTAAACAAGGGATTATTAACAATGTGTTGCAACACTTTAGCATGCAACTGCTGGATATTAGACTTATAAAAATTACTCTATCAATAGTGTGGATCCATGACAACATCATCCAAATGAGAATGCCAATCAACTCCTCTACACCATGATGTGTGCTGATGAAAATTTTACAAACCATCCACAAGATTGAACTCCATAGAATGTACATACAATATAGCTTGCAAAACCACATCCCCCACCTAAAATATTCAAATATCCTTCTCATCTAAAATTTTCAAGTTTCCTTTAACATACATGAAAGAGAGCAATCTGACTTGATGTTCAAGCAAGTCATCTAAGGCTTTGTCAAACACTGATTTAAGAAAATCACTTTACCAAAGACCTTGCCAACCACCCTCTAAAGATTGTAAATCCACAATACTCAAATATATATATATATATATATATATAAGGCCAACCTCTGCTGATGATATTTAAGCCAAAAAGAGGACAGAGGGGATACAAGTTCTTTGTAATGAGTAAAAGCTTCTTGTACACAATCCACGTGATGTTGTAACCTTTCCACTTTGGTAGCAGAGGCATCACACAATCTAGCTTGTTCCTAAAAATTTTCTAGCTTCTCCTTAGAGGGCACAATAGAGGAATAACAAGAGGGCAGGAGGGGGTGTTGGGGGTAAAGGTGCCTCTACCTAGCCGCCTATGTATTACTACACTGACAGTCACCGCCACTGCACACTGCAGGTGGCAGGCGCCCATCACCGTCACTTTATTCTTTATTCTTTTAGTGAAAGTTTGAATATAGGAAGGCCCGATCACACATTGTGACTATTGGAGTTTCCATTTCTTGTCTCTCTCTTTCTTGCCCTTGCTCTCCTGCCATAGCTCTCCAGTGCAAGCTTCGATCCTTCTCGCCTTTCAACTAGTATCAGAGCTCGGCTTCCCGACTCTTGAGCTTGGCTCGTGGCATTCTCAGCTTCCCATCGACTCCCTACTCGCATTGGGTCTCCTTCCTGACAGCTATATCTGACTCCTTCGAGCTTCTGTCAATCTCGGGCTTCCCAAGCTTCTTCTCGGCATTGTTGGGCACCTTCAGGGCATTACATCAGAGGTATTTCTTCATTCTCCATAGGGTTTTGTATTGTTTTCAGGTCACATAGGTTGTGAATAGTTTGGGGCAGTCACCATTGAAGCTCCCTTGCTTCATATCTACATTGCCCTTGATCAAGACCCCTTGAGGCTTGTTGTGTTTCCCCTTGGGCACCTACTTGAGCCCCCTCCTCCACCCCATTTGTGCCACGTGGGTTGCAAGCCACCTAGGACAGCAGCACCTTATTTGTGCTTGATTCCAGGCTGATCTCCATCTACATTACACCATACCACTCAAGCTCCAGGCCATTGGACACTTAAACATGCTTCATTTGAGGCATTTGCACATGCTTTGATGCTTGATATCGAAGGTTTGAGCATCGACATTGCTTCTGGTCTGATTTAGCACTATTTTGGGACTGTCATAACAATCCACTGGCAGTTTATAATAGTGCTACAGTAACATTTGATGTTTATGCTTGCCCGGCGTTGTCAT